>NW_010966021.1:1343811-1370678 GCF_000463585.1 Tarenaya hassleriana | reverse complement strand
GTGTGGATAATAGTGCTGATTAGATATATATATATATTAACTCAAGTCGTGATATATTAAATAAATAAAATTTATATGAAAATATCTTGAAATATAATTATATTTAAAGATAAAAAGTGGTGATATATTGTTATCTGATATTTTGGTCAATGTTAGTCGTCTCACATTTCTTTTCAAAAAACGACAAACAATAATACTTTCGTCAAACAAGTATGTTTGTGTTGACTTTGACTCTTTTTGTTTTCCAAATAATTAGGAAACTGTATAAAGTTTTTTTTTTTCTTCAAATTCCACCAACGCTCGAATAAATATAGATCGTATATTATATCATTTTCATGTAAGTCATAATATATATTTTTTGTTAATAACAAACTTTGATTATACTTCTTTTAATGTAGAATACTAAAATTTTGCCATGTATTTTGTTTAATTTTTTCACCAAAATTCATAGATTCTCATCTAATTTCCATATAACTTCGCTATGAATGATTCTATAATATTGGTTTTATTTATTTATTTGACCATCTATATAATTTTTTAGATTGGAATATCCATTTTTTTTTCTCCATATAAAAAGGTGTCTACAATATTTTAAAACTTAATTATAAAACGCCTCCCATATAGAAAGTCAAACTCGCTTTGAAGCCTCCCAAGTGCCACGATCACTAGCAGATTTTGCCGTCCAAGAGATGTTAAGGTTACGGCCTGTCATTTGTAGCTCGTCACCAACCAACCATCACAAACAATCCAAGCCGTTCATCTGTTTTTGGCCCAGAATATGCCACGTTCCGTGATCCTAGCACAGGAAGTAGCGTGCACTTGGTTGCAGTGGATCCGGAAGATCGAAAGATTCTAGAAACAGGAGAAAAAAAAAAATCAAAGTCTTAAAAAACTGCCACGCGTTGTTGTGGGCCACACTTTCCAAATCACCTAATGGTCTTTTAAAGCGTATTGACATTTTGATCGTTGTAGAAATAAATAAAATAACTTAAATAAGCTCATGAAACCGGCCCGAAATTTATAATTTTTATATTCATTTACTATTAATTTATTCCATCTCAAAAACCTAACTTTATAAAAGAAACAAATATAACTTAACAAAAAAATTTAAAAAAAATTATGAAATCAGATTTTAATACGTTGTACAACAAATTAGCTTGTATTTGAAGTTATTTTAGATGTATAATTTCTTTGAAACTTTGATGTATATAAAAAGTCCAAAAACTTTAAATAAGTTTTGAAGACGTGGCAACAATTATATCGAAAAATCCAACTACTCAACTATATTAATTTATACTTTCGTGGTGTAGAATTTCTCAATATTAAACATATTTAAAAGTGATTAGTTAATTTAATTAATGACTATATAAATGATGGCAACAAAAGATAAACCAAAGTTATTATATAAAACTAAATTGTTTTCGTGGTATCAAATTCGAATTCTTATATAATCGAAGAAAACTATGTGAAATGGTTTTTGTATTTCTTGTTTTAATTTGGTTTTATTTTCACAAAAACCAAAAACAAATGTGAAAACTTTCCTTTTCAAAATCAAAAAAGATAACTGATTGAAAACTTTCCTTTTCATCCTTTATGTGCTTCAAAATAAATTGAAAACTATAATAGAAAAACAATGCATTTGATTTTTTGTTTTAGAATTAAAATTAAGCAAAAGATATTTTGTATTGTAGATTGGTTCCCGTTCAATTAATTTTATTTTAAAACAACATAATTTTATTTTTACTTAAATTTTGTTTATTTTATATTGATTTTAAAATTTAATCAGTTTAATTTTAAAAATATAACCAAGTTTTAATTAAATTAAATTTGAATATAAAAATATATTATTTAATTCCAATTTTATTTCAAAGTTTAAAATAGCCTTATAAATAAGTTTTTCTACAGTTATAATTAAATTAAAATTCTATAATTGGGAGAGGAACAGATCAAATACAAATATCCGTTAATATTTGTGTGAATAATATATTAAATAAAGATATCTAATGTGACATATTAACAACTAGTGAATACCAATTAACAAATTTCTATTTCCACAAGCAATTTTTTTTTTCTCAAAGTTTTTAAAACGGGTTAGGTATAGAATTAGTCCTCTCCTCTGTATCGTCAAGTGAACAGGACAGGCAATGAAATCTCACGCCACTGAAAAAAAAAACATTACAAAAAAAAAATATATTGTTCTCTTTTTTTTGCTTCTAAAATCTTTATATTTTGTCATTTTTTTTCCAGTAATGTTTTAAATAATTAATTTTAATTTGTCAGTTTCAGATGAGAGAGTTCCTGTAATCCACCGGTCATTCTTTTATATATCTATATCTGTGTATATATATTTGCCGTCGTTGAAGATCACAACCATCAGCTTCTTCATGTGACGCAGTTGATCCCTCTGATTCTCTCTTCTCCCTCTCTCACCGATCACGGAGTTCATGTCGCCGAGCAAGTTCAATTCCAGTGTATTTCTCTCTCTCCCTTCGCTTTTTGATTCCATACATGGTTCTGTTATTGATTAGTGTCTGACCGTGATTTCATGTATTGTTGCTCCTTCCCCAGATTTGAATTCGCTTATTTTGTCTTCAATTTCGTGTTTTTTTTGCGATTTGGCGAGTTGGGTTTCCTCCTCCTCCTTCGATTGAAACGTTTCGTGATTGGTTATGGAGTTTTTTGTTTTTGAAATCGACTCCAATGCGTCTTGAGAGCTTGGAATTGAGAATGTGAAAACCCAAGTAAGGTGATCGGTGATCTCAATTTAGCTGGAAATCTTGTTGGTAGTGATGAAGTTCCACTTATCTGGGTTACGTTTCGGGCTATCGATCAATCTCTTACGATCTTCTGTTCTGTTCGCTCCACTGTGTTTGTCTGAATCAGAAAGTCTCTGATGTCGGGTTTTCATGTCAGGATTCCTTTGTCAATGGGGATGCAAGCCATTCGTGCTCGAACCTGGAGAATGGTTTCAGCGACTTGTCTCTGCTAACGCATTCCGAGAAGGCAGTGCAAGAGCTTCTTATTCAACAGACTCCTATTCAAGCAACCGACGACCATCTCATCGAATTTTCAGAGGCTTTGAGAAGTAAGCTTGCATTTTGTAAAACGAAGTTGAATGCTTTCATTGGTTTTCTTCTTTGCATTTTTTGCATGGGTTTTCTTCTATGTAGTTGGGCTAAGTCTTGATTTCTACTGTCCTTTTAGCTGTTGCTAAGACACTGAGGCGTGCTGCTGAAGGAAAGGCTTTAGCACAAGCCGAGGCTGCTGAATGGAAGCGGCGATATGAGTTGGAGAAGTCGAGGAATCAAGAACCTCAGCAGAAAGGTTCTCTATTAACTTAAATTTATCAGTTTATTTTCTGTAGAAAAACCCTTTAGGTGTGTCTATGCGCTCTTGTGTGCTTGCTAAAACTATCCATCTCTGCAGGCTCTTATTTTCCTGCTTCTCTGTCTTTATCATATGATGGCTTCCTTCTGGAAGCATCAGAAGCAAATGTCACCAGATTTCTTATGTTTTGTTGTGTTGCAGCTTGTGTTACATGAACCAGTTGCAACATCTTCTCAGTTTCTTTGAATTTGTTACCTAAATTGAGCCGTTGAAATCTTTTGCTACTTGTCCTTTCAAATGCTTCTCTGAAATGGGTTACTAATCTTGCTAAACTTGGATCGTTCATTTAGTGTTGAGCCAGAAATTAACTGACCCATACTTGCTAACATAAGGTTATCAGCTAATCCACTTCCCAGGGGAATGGATTATGTCAAATGCTTCAGGTTGAATGGAACGAAATCCTTTTCTTTTCGTTCTTTTTTTTTTTGTATCCCAGAGGGAATCGCAAGCATTGTGCTTCTATGTCACATCTAATAGGATGTTTCAAAGGAACCCGTTTGTGGAGCAAGAACATCGAAAGGAGTGTTGTCTTAGATTATGTGGGACTACCTACCTCAGTGATGCCATGAAAAAGTTAGATAGTGATCTGGAAAAGTAATGTGCGAGCAATGGCGTCTCTGCACCACAGAATGAAACACATATTTTGTGCTTTTCCAAAATCTACGGCCGGAGTTTAGTGGTCTATATGTATAGGTGTGAAGGGTATTCCTTAGGAGGATATTTACGGTGTCTGTAGGTGAAGGTGCAAGAGTATCTCGTTCCTTGTTCTTCCCTCTAGAGTGTTTGAGGTGGGTGTGTGGGATTCTCAACGACTGGAGAGAGGATTTACTGTGGAAGAGACAATGTAGCTCTGATCTTGTTAAAGGTGATTATCCATGGCACATGAACCAGTTCAAATGGAAGTTTCTGTCAGAGTACATAACTCTGACCGAGAAGCTAACATTTCAAGTGGTCTCTTCCGCACGGTGCATCTTTCATGTTCTTGCATCTTCTTATGGCTAATATCCCTCTCTATATATATATTCAAGTAATGGAGATTGATATGTTTATACTGTGCTGGTATCTTCTTTGTAATGAACTGTGCTACTTGATCACAGATGCATTTGAATAAGAAAAACTTTGGTTGCTTGTATCACAGAACAGTCAAATGGAGCGTATGCTGATGGGTTTAGCTATGGGAAGACAGGGTACCCGGCCAAGCACCCGGAGCTGCATAATCAAGAAATCGAGAATTCGGTAAGATGTTGTATGGAGCACGGGATTTGCTCTCATGAGGTTCTCCAAGATGGTGGATCTGTCTGCCCTAATGGAAGCCGCAACAAACTAACGAGGAAGGTAATTTCTAGTTTAGTATTTTTGGGCATCCATCTATCGCAACATAGCAAATTATCATGACCTGTATCCTCCTTCCTTGTACTGTCACAGCTGGTGGATGGTAGTGAATAATTTCGGTTAGATTATTGTCGGGAAACGGTGAAAATTTATTCCTTCACCTCTCCTTTTTGCATGGGTTGTGTTACATTTTGAAACTGTTGCTACATGGCCACAGGCATCATTTAAACTGTCTTGGGGATGCAAGGGACAGACAAATGATCAGCACAAGCATGACATTGTTTCTTTCGAGAGAGGGAATATCACTACGGCAGAACGCAGCAGTAAACAGGTACGGGTTTTAACATTTCTTCTCTCATGTTTCTTCTAATCTCTAAAGTTGTGTAGCAGTTTTTTTCTGGACTAATTTTCGGTTCTAATTTCAGATTTCGTTGACATGGGAATCTGGCCCACAAACTGTGATTATTTTCACTAAGCCTAATTCAATTTCAGTCCGAATTCTTTGCGCACAAATGATCAGGTGTGTGTGTGTATATACGTACGTATTAATGCATCTTTTCTGAACTGTCTTGTGACAGTGGCTACGGTCTCGTTATATTGATAAGCCACTATTGTTTGATCTTTCCGACTTGAATAGTTTTGTGTCTGAACCATACATGTTGCTAAAGTTCTGTCTGAATTCTTCTTTCTTGTCTTTTAAGTTCTTCACTTTATATACCGAGTTCTTGCTTCAGATGAAGTAATTCAGAATTTTTTCTGTACCCAGATGGTTGAAAGAGCATAAAGGATTACAAATTTACGTGGAACCGCGTATCAGGAAAGAACTTTTATCGGAATCCAACTCCTTCAACTTCGTTAAAACTTGGGAAGATGGTAAGCAATAAGTCCCGGTTTGGTTTCCTAATAGCAATTGATACCCTCTTCACGCGAGTTTCACGACAGGTTTTAGATCTGATTCTTCATCCTTTTTTCGATTCCATCACTCGTTATGCAGACAAGGAGATTTCACTTCTACACACAAAGGTCGACCTTGTCATAACCCTCGGTGGTGATGGTACCGTGCTCTGGGTAATACGCCTATTTCGATCTTCGGAAACCCTCAGCTGTGTAGTTCGGATATATCTCATCTAATTAACATTCAGTCCGTACCATTTCATTTCGATATTACATACTTATAGACCTTCTAATTGAGGTAAAATGGTGGAATATTGTCATCGGTTACAGGCAGCATCGATGTTCAAGGGACCCGTGCCTCCGATTGTTCCATTCGCTATGGGATCTCTAGGGTTTATGACCCCATTTCGTATCCTTCTTACATTGTCTCGAAAATGATAACATTGTTAGAACGACGTCTTTCGCGTTATAATCATCAATGCATCATCGATCTCTGTTCCCGGGATTGTTGTTTTTAACTTTGAGATGCAGACAGCGAACATTACCGAGAATGCCTTGAAGCGGTTCTGAGGGGTCCTATCAGTATAACGTTGCGACACCGCCTGCAGTGCCATATCGTCAGAGATAAAGCCAGGCATGAGTACGAGACCGAAGAGCAAATGCTCGTACTGAACGAGGTTACGATAGACCGAGGGATATCTTCCTACCTCACGAACCTCGAATGCTATTGCGACAACTCTTTTGTGACGTGTGTGCAAGGCGACGGGCTAATATTATCAACGACTTCTGGTAGCACTGCTTATTCACTCGCGGCCGGAGGCTCAATGGTCCATCCCCAGGTATGCTCTCTTCTATGATCTTCATTTTAACAAAGGAATCGTGTATATTTTCGTGAAAATCCCATAAGAAAACACTGAACTTTCAAAAATGTGACGTAAAAAAGTAAATTTGAACATAGTCAACAGGTTGATTTGGAAGCGAATTTACAAATTCATGATATTTTTGTGGAACTTATGCAAAACGTCTAAAAAACTTAAATTCCGGACCCTAACTCGGGTATTTCCCGATGCATCTGCAGGTTCCAGGCATCTTGTTCACGCCGATATGCCCGCATTCTCTGTCATTCAGGCCGCTGATATTACCCGAGCACGTGACGCTGAGAGTGCAAGTGCCTTTCAACAGCAGAAGCTCGGCTTGGGTATCGTTTGACGGGAAAGACCGGAAGCAGCTCGAGCCGGGGGATGCCCTTGTGTGCAGTATGGCCCCGTGGCCTGTCCCGACGGCTTGTCAGGTCGACTCTACAAACGATTTCCTACGTAGCATCCACGACGGCCTCCATTGGAACCTTAGGAAGACTCAGTCTTTCGATGGCCCTCGAGACACTTAGAACCTTTTTCTCTTGGCTTCTCTTTCTTTTAACCAGAATATAGTCGCAATATACATAAATCTTTATATGCATATATGTTGATGATGATGATGAAGAAAATATATCACGAAATGTCATAATGGCAGTTTATGTATTCTGTTACAAGACAGCTCTTGGTGAACTAAGAACGGTTTCTGATATCTCGAAGGGGCATTCTTGAACGTGAAGAAGTCTCTGTTCTTGTTCTTCTTCTTCCTCCTCCGTCTCCTCCTGCTCTATGAATCGATTCGTATTTGGACCGATTATCGTCGTAGTCGGTATGTCGGTTTTCCTTCAATCGACAAATCAAAACCCTCTTCTCTGTTTCAGACGGCAATCTATCGATCTCTATTCCTGAGGTGCTGTGATCTCTCCTCGTTCTTTCGAGCTCACCACGTAAAGATCGAACCTCTTCTTCGAGACATTTCGCCTTTGCCTCGGAACAGGTCGCCCTTTTCCTCCATTCTTGAGCCTGAAAACGTTCCGAAATGTTACATAGTTTTGAAAGCAAATGTATGTAAGCCTGGGATTGGGATAAAAGCATCGAGGATACTAACCGTGGAACGTAGTTTTTGAATCTGAGAGTCGGAAACGAGGGCACGATCTTGCCAGAAATCTCGAGAAGCCTGAAGTTCGTCCATCATTTCTCGCACTTGTCCTAACATCTCTTGCATCTGAGACCATTGCTCTGCCTCGGCCCTTATTTCCTCCGCGATCCTCCTCACGATTGCTTGGCAATGTCTCGAACATCCTTTATTATCTCCCTCCTGTCACCATTCATTCATGAACATTAACTCTTAAAACCTTTTCTAGATCATGTTTTGGTTAACAGTCATGATTCATGTTTCAAGAATCAGAACTTGTCGGAATCAAGAGAATGGAGCCAATATATCACACTCAAGAAAGCAAAGAGAGAGAGAGAGAGAGAGAGAGAGAGAGAAAGAGAGAGAGAGGGAAGCTAACATTGACGTTAATGGTTGGAAGAAAATGGTGGTCAACTGGAGGAGTGGGATGAACAGAGAAGCTCGCTTCTGCCATTTCCCGAATCTCTTTTACGCACATCTCTTCCGAAACCTCGTCGAGTTTCTCCAGTCTTCTCCTCAAAACAGAAGCTTGTTCATCGAAATTATGTCTGCAGGCTCTACCCTCCATCGTCTCCTTAATCTTTGGGGGTTTCGATAACTCGTGCAGTTTCCCAACTAGGTAGTTTATCTCCTGCTCCAGAACCTTGTTCGCATTCTTCCCTTCTGAAATTTCCTGCTTTCCCTATCATTAGAACCCAACAAAACAGATTTAGAAAGCCATCAACTTCACTTTTTCTTCCCTTTTCTTGCAAAGTTTCAGTTTTCTCGAGAAACAAACAGACCCCGGCACGGATTGAAAGAGAAAGAAAAGGATAAACTTTTCAAAGTTGGTCCTGAAGATGCTCCTGAAAGTAAACCATAAAGACAGAGAAAGAACACAGTTCCACCCATCTGAACTCCCTTTCTTCAAATTTTCTTGGGAAACAAACAGACCCGACCCGAGCATGGATTGAAAGAAAACGAAAAGAAACAACTTTATAAAGTGGATCCTGAAGATTCTTTTGAGCCTGAAGGTGAACCATAAAGCCAAAGGATACCCAGCTCGACCCAATTGAATTCCGTTTCTTTCTTCAGATTTTCTCGGGAAACAAACACAGAAAACAAAAGGAATACTTACGAAGAGAAGACTATGAACAGCCCATCTCAGCGTCTTCTCCATCTTCTCCCTCCTCCTCTCCATCTTCTTCACCGCAATCTCCTTCTCCATCCTCAGCAAATTACACTCTGCTCTCAACATCTCCGCCTGAAACCTCCACTTAGCCGCCTCCGCCTCCGCCGCTGGAAACCCACCACCCCTTGCCCTCCCCTCCGGCGCATCATTCACCACAACGATCGCCGGCGGAGGTCTCCTGCGATCAAACGACCTCTCCTGCTCGAACAGAACCTCCAGTCTCTGTCGCTCATCCTTCTGAGACGAGGGTAACGGCGTCTTCGTCTTTGGAGAATTTTGACGAACAGTAAACCGACGTGGAAGATGAAGGATCCTCGGCGTCGACGGCACTGCTTGCCATTTCAGCTTCCTCGTCGCCGTCGTGTGGATTCTCTCCATTGAAACCGAAGAATTTAAAAGCGGAAGCTTCTGCTCGGAATCGCTCTTGTCTTTGTCGCTTCTGGCGATTGTCGGAGGAAAAAAAAAACAGAGAGTTGGTTCTTTTTGGGTTTTTGATGGAAGGATTTTGAAAATAATTCCAAGTTACCGTTGAAACGAGAATTTTTTCGGAGACAGAGCAAAGAGACAACCTTGGAGACTTCGAGCGCCTCATCACACATCGTCCGTGTCATCTGTTTTATTTATTATTTTTAAAATTCGAATTTTTTTTTATGGATAATTCGATATTCCATTCCATATAAATTCGGTTGGAGTCTACTTGGATTATAAGAAACCGATTAATATTAAAATTTGCATTATTTTTGTTCTTAATTTACGAAGTAAATATACACACGAAAATCATATCTTTATTTATTGGGCAATACACAAGTACTCAAGTATTCTAAAAACCAAAAACCTCGAAAGATTCATCATGGATATATATTATTATTATCTAGAGAGAGTGTAGGTCAAAATAATAAATTATTATTTTGAGCTAATTGTATAGGGGAGCAAAAATTATAGAATAAAGAGGGTGTTTATTCATATTAAATTAAATTCGCCGAAAAAAAAAGTCCAATCATATATCGTCGTGATATTTATAATTGTACTTGTACATGCATGATCGTTACACGTGAAATCATTGAAATTAATTAAGAATGCTAATTATGCTTGTGAAAAAAAAGCGATATAATTAAAATAAAATAAAAAAAAATTGAGCCTGATTTTACGATCATTAGGGTTTGCTTTTAGAGTTGCGACCTGCGGCTCAAAGTAAACTTCTGCACCAATCGATACATAGAAAGAGAAGCCTCGTGAAGGGGAGCCATTTTTTTTTTCAAATTCATTTCGTGATTAATTCGCCCTTCAATTTCATTATTTTACCATTTTGCCCTATAAACTTTCTATAAAAAAAAAAAGAGGAAAAGATATAAAAAAACATTCAATAAAAAATGGTAAGATTGAAATTTCATAAAATTTCATCTTTATAAACATCTATAATTTTTTATTATTTTTCTTGCTTTCAGTTCAATTAAAAATATATTTATGATATTGATTTATCATTATAAAAGCATTTTTTAATTAGATTTGAAATAGATAGATTATTCAATGTAATAATAGTCTTCTAGCGTATACTCATAAAAGATTATGATTTATCCAGTTTTATAAATAATTGAAATTTTAATTTGTTAAAAGAAAAAACGTTCGAGAGTATTCAATTAAAAATATATTTCTGCAACACCGCTCTCTTTTTGTGGAGAGTATTCTTAATAATTTAGTAAAAGTAGAATTAATTAAAACATAATTAACATGAACAATTGGGCATAACTTAGTTTCTCATGAAATATAGCAATTGAATCTAAATTATAATTTATGGGATCTGTTTATTAACTAAAACAAGTGGAATTTATTATTTTATTTACACAAAAAGTTATTGGGTGCGAGACAGGACATGGAATTTTCTACTTCCCGACTTCACAAGCGCAAAGACCACCGGTTCTTGTAGGAGGTGATAGAAAATGACACGTGGCGGCAACCCATTTGTCCTAAAATCGTGTGTGGATAAGGAAATGGATCATAGCCCTAAAAAGTCCAACCTGTTTTCGCATTCCCACAAATTAATCTCTTAAAGAAACAACACAATCACCAACGAGAGAGAGAGAGATCTCAGACGTGGAACGCAAGCAACAATGGCGTCGATGACGATGACTACCGCCTCATGCCTTCCCTCCGTAGCCGTGAAGCCACCGTCCGCCATCTCCGGACGTCGCAGATTCACGGTGGTGAGAGCCTCAACGGCCGGCGAAAACACGACCGCTGGATTCACGACGGCGAAGCAAGAACAGAGCAAGACGATGAGGAGGGACATCGTGTTCGGGGCGGCTGCTGCTGCTGCGGCGACCATGGCCAAGGCGGCCATGGCGGAGAACGGTGAGCCGAAGCGAGGAACAGAAGAAGCCAAGAAGAAGTATTCACCTATCTGTGTCACCATGCCCACTGCAAGAATCTGCCATAAGTGAGAGCTTTGTGGTTCGTACACAGCTTAAGTTGTTAGCCATTTTTATGTCTCTCCCTGTTCTCGGAGTTTCAGTTCGGTCTCTGTCCTTTGTTCTGTAATGATATAATCGATCAATTCACCAAACCCTCTTCTCTCTATTCATCGTACTCTCCCTATAAACTTCTATCCCATGATTGGATGAAACTTTCATCTAATTAGGCCTGAAAACTAATTGTATATCCGAAATTTTCAAGGTGTAATTTCATCTCACTTGAAGTTTTCAATAATTTATGGCTATGATGACATATCCAGGTGTTTCGTGATCTTCCATTGACAACAATGTATACAGAGTTTCAGACATGAACAAGCTAACAAGATGAACAAAAAGATACGGTTTTTTCCTCTGTGACCAAACATGGGAAAGAGGTAACTCTTTCTCGTAACTCAGCCGGAAAAAATTCTAATTCCGGTGGTGATGAAACATCATCATCGTACCTGTTCTGTGACGAGAGTCCTGAAAACTAAATGTTGATCCTCCGACCCGCGTTTTTACTCGATACCATCCATCCATCGGCTTTGTTCATCCGATACATGAAGTAATGGCAAAGCCAAAGTTTCCCGACCCGACGGACTGTTAGAGTCCCACATCGGAAATAGGTGGGAACAATTGAGTCAATATAATACCTTAGGGTGAGTTCTACCCATGGGCTTTGAGACTTTGTTGGGTCCATTATTAATGAGTGAGTGCTATCAATTGGTATCAGAGCCAACCGATCCTCGGACATGCAGACGACGCGGCGGGAGAGAAACGGTCGGGAGAAGAGCACAAAAGTGCGTAGCCGCTAGCGCCATGGTCGTCGCTGTCTAAAGGGGTGGTATTGTTAGAGTCCCACATCGAAAATATGTGGGAACAATTGAGTCAATATAATACCATGGGTACCCTCCCCCAATAAGCTAGCTTTTGGTATCAGGTTTGTTAGAATATTAATTGGAAATAGATAGAAAATACCGATTGTATTCCCAAACAGAGAGAAATACAACCTTTAACCAAGAGGCATACCCTCTCTTCCCATACAAAAGATTCAAGTTCTCAGATACCCTCTTCTCAAATGAAAAACGTAAATATATAAGGGCTCACCCAGCTAACAGAATTGCTGAGGTGACACCTGCAACAACCTAAAAGCATGCACGCACATAACATAACGTCCTCTGCATTTATTCTCTGCAAGGAATGTTCCTCTACTGCTGCTCCTTTGCTGCTCCGAGCTCCTTTTCTAATATCGAATCAGGCCCCACCATCTCTCCTTCATTGTTTCTTTCACCTCTGCTTCCTTCTTCTTCCTTGTATAACCCGGAAAAGCCTTATCACAGACCTTCTACTGCTCCATCCGGCCAGTTTCATCGTCTTCTTCATCCACTTCTTGTTCTACGCCTTTCACCTGCGTTTGGACAATGCTTCTCGAGTTCTTACACCAAACAAAATCATCGATATGTAATAAAGATATCACTTTTACCTCGGATACGTAATGCATCAACATATTCTCGATTCCTGATTTCAGAGTAACAGATGAACTTGGACAACCGCTACAAGCTCCTTGCATCCGGAGTTTAACTATACCAGTTCCCCTGATCCAAACACCGAAGACCGAATCACTTTTAATAGTTAAAAAAACAAGTGAATTTCTTGATGGGCATTGCCAGAAGAACCCAAAGAAGTGAAACTTACGGATCAAATCCACGATACTCGATGTCTCCACCATCGTCTTGGACAGCTGGTCGAATCCGGGTCTCTAACAGTTCCTTGATCATTGCTACAGTCTCTGAATCATCCTGAATTCAAAACATTAGGTTTTTGTACAAGGAGGCAGGATATCTAACTGAATCACAGGAAACAGATGTCCACCAAAGCTCAACTTGATATTCATTGTCAGGTTCGATGATGCTTTCCTCACAGAACTCGGAACATGATAATCTAAGTTTCTCGTTGCTGTAACTGGAATATGAATTCATAGACAGACTGAATCTAGTGGTCTAGGAAAGTAGACCACAACCTGAAAGAAACTCTTAGGAGCAAAACCCTTGTGGAAACTAACTTTTGGACAAAAGTAAAAATGATAAGAAGCTGTAAAGAGTTGTAATATTGCATGATTTACCTCGTGAATGGCGGTATCCTTTGCTGTGACAGCTTCCGCATCGAGAAACAAAGGCTGGCCTGAAGAGTAGAAATCCATTATCGCCGCAAAAATTTCAGGCTTGAGGGCATCCCACGATAAATCGTCCGACTTTGTTACAGTGACAAAATCTGACCCAAAGAAAACTCGAACTACACCTGAACCGAAAGAAAAATAGCTCAGTTTTCGAAGAAGTGAATGAAATTCAAGATCAGAGTACCAGCAAAAATGGGAAACCATGAACAGGTGCAATTCAATTGTTAGTGAAACCTAAAACGACGGTTATAAAAAATGAGGGAAAAATATGTTGTCTAAGTAGAGATAAAAGATCACTGCTATGTTCTGTTGAGGTCAAATGTACATATAAGGCTGACTATTATTCTTCTCGTGTCTCTTTAATCTGCAATGTAATATGACTCCCACATAATTTAACCAATAAAAAGGAATTCAATGCAAACGGTTTTCAGACGATGACCTATGAAAAAGGAACAAACATATGTCAGATATTCATGACGGGAACAACAGTAACAGATAACTGACAAGGTATATGCATAAGTAGCTCTGAAGAATCATGCTTTGTCCTGCAGAATTTAAGATTGTCAAGATGCCAATTCCCTCTATAATGCACCACGAATATTATTTTCGCTTTAGTTACACTGTGCATTAACAGAAAACATTATACAGATTCCACTATTTTCATGTTAAAAAATAAAAATGATTTGTTTCCTTTAAGTCATGGCAGGAGAATGCATTCAACAAAAGAAACTATCATCACCGTCTCGATAGACCTCATCGCATAAGAACAAATGGGGCAAGGAAGTATACCATCAGTTGCAAAAATGGCTTTAGCCAAAGGAGAACCCATAGCTGAACGAGCATTAGGGAAATCTGCGCTTCCGACCTCCATGACCGGTTTACCAGGATGAAACATTAGAGAAGAAGGATTGGGTGTTGATTGTGTTTGGATAAACATCGTTCTCCTCTGCCCTGCTGAAACAACCACCAACTCAGTTAACCAGATCCTAGAGCTGTGGTGGCTTTGGTATCCAATTTTCTAATAGGAACATGACCAATTCCAGAATTCAAATAGCTATAAAACAGAAATTATAAAAGAAAAAGCACATCAAATGACACATTGGAGCAACTCATTTGTAATATATATAAAAAAGGAATCAAATTTCCAATCTTCTAATTGTGTCTCTCTCTTAAAGCAGTGGATATTGACGACAAATGCAAAGTTTAAGGATCAGAACAGCCTTACCTCCCAAGCAGGCCCATTTCCCAATAAGGATAGGAGATCTTGATCTTGAAGATGTAGGAGTATTTGTCGGCAAATGGGCTGCTGCCGAGATGAAAAGCAGTCGCTGAGATGCCAGTGAAGAAGAAGATGTCGATCTGTAACAAACAATCTCGCCAGCTCCACACCGCGAAACAGAAGTTAGAAGCCTCACAATCCCTTTCATGGCAGACGCTGTAACCTATCTATCTATCAATCTCCTCCCAACAGCAATCTCTCTTACCTTCCTCGCCGTGTATGCCTGTGTTTCAACCATGAAACAGACCACAGTTGAGATTTCTGTAAATGGGTGGTTATGTCTAAGGGTGGGCAATTATTGGATGCTTATGATTTCCCAGATATCCATGTCTAATCTCGAAAAAGAAAGCAACAAAAAAGCAACAAAAAGATCACTACAATACAGAACAAGACTTTGTGCACTCTCTTAAACATAAAACACAGATCTAAAAGAAGTGCCAATGCTACATTCAAAAGCAAACCGTTCAATAGAGAGAAATTGACCATGAAACACCGAACTAACTCTTTCAGAACATATCATTTGATCCTTTCATACGCAAGAAACGACACTGCGATTGATGCCCATCTCGACTTAATTGCAAAGGAATTTCCTATCCACGAAACGGTTTTAAAAACACATCTGGCCTATCTAGTATTCCCATCTGTTAATTCGTCACCAAATCCATAAGAAAAGATATTCACTTGCACAGCTAGAGTGATGGGGGCCAAATCTGTAGAAAACCATAGATATCAAAGCAATTTTTGAAGAATAACTCATATTCCCACTCATACAAACAACTAATGCACAACAAAAGATTTCAGAAATCACCATACACAATCGATATCCATTGGAAATTGCTATAAAACTCGACAAAGCTATCAAACATCTATAAAATTAACATGAATCATGACGTAATCTTCCCAGCTCTTTGAGCTGATGAGGACTTTGTATCAGCCAAAGGGAAACACAGGAAACAACAGCTCTGTTCGGAACAACAAAAACAGTAAACCCACAAGCCTAAACCTCAAAGCTCTGGTTCTAAAATTCGAAAGTTCACAACTTTGTTTCACCAGATATGGCAAGAGAACAGATGAAATTGATTTAGGACAACAAAATGGCGTAAAAAAGGGGCACCATTTCGAAAATATTCACAAGTGGGTAACCAATTTCAGCAATTGGATTTGCTCACTTCACCTTGCCCTAATACCAAAAGCAACATCCAAGGCATAAACCCATGTAATTCATAGACACACGCGGAGAAGAACAAAAAATCTTACCCAGAAATTGACTCGATGATCGGAGAAAGCAAGACACCGCGAAAGCCCGGTGATGGCCCTGGAGAATCCGACAGTGAAACTCTGCCTATGGAGCAAGACGGAAAACCCGGCGAAAAGTTCTTCAACAAAGAAACTGAGTCGAGAACGAGAATTCGGTGTGTGAATCGGTTTCTTTCGCATAAAAAACAGTTTCGTCGTCGTTCGTTTGGTCTCAATCGATTGGTCCTAAAATCGATTGGTTAAACCGGTTCCGGTTTAAACCGGTCAGGTTTTAGGCATCAGAGAATTGATACTGGATAGGAAATGAAAAACTCATCTTCTCCGGTATGAATCGGTTAAATTATTTTAAAATTGACAAAACGGAATCAAACCAAAACCAAACCGGAAAATAAATTGATTAAAGAGGAACTTACAAAAATGACAGTTCTCGGAATTTGGTCATAAAATCTTGCATTTTTTTTGGAAGTTATTATATTTGACATGATTTTATGGTGAGGAACACGTAAATGTTATATTTCTCGAGTGAGGTTTCGTGGGGTGTGAGTGAATTTTCATCGGATTCGAGAGAACTAGAATTACTTTATTTGTTTTCCTTTAAAATATTGATTTATTTCACGATATTCTTGAATATAATCGAGACTAATTTAGTTAAGATTAAAATTAATTTTTACCAAAAAAAAGATTAAAATTAATTATTAAACTAAGAAAGAAAACTTTGATTGAGCAATATCAAGTCCTCATTCCGAGGTGAATTTTAGCTTTTTTTTAATTGTCTCGTTTTGTCTAATACCGGGCCATGCACACGTACGAAATCTTCCGGTGTTTATATAATATATATTATACATCAATCTGTGCGGTAATTGCTCTTAAGAAATTAAATTTCCGTGGTTAGGTTTTGATTATTATTATTATTATTATAGACTTTTTTTAAGTTCTCCAAAATAACCATTTTTTACTTATAAACTCATCTTTTCAGAAGTGTTTTTTTTTATAAAATAATAATAACTAAGTGCAAATAAAATCTGGATGTAGTGTTGAAATAGGAAAATGAATATGTGATTGAAGGAAATATTGATTTTAAGATATGATTAGAAATAATAATGGATATAATATTATATCAAATATTGTGTATCGATTTTATTTATTTCTATTTCTTTTTTATTTCGTCTTATAGTTTTCCTATAAATATTTGAGTCATTTTCATTGTAATTCAACCAGAAGAAAAAGAGATGTAGCAATAAAAGTAATTATGTTCCTTTCTATTGTCTTATTTTATTTCCGTATTTTATTTTTTTACATGGTATCAGAGTCTGGTTCGATCTGCTCTATATCTTTTTTTTTTCAATCTCCTCTTTTTTTTAGTTTTGGATATTCATATATCCAAATGGTTCAAAGAAGAATAAAAACCCAAAATCAAACGAGGTGCTATGACAAAAAGAAGTCTAACATAAAAACTCTAAGATCAAGCGAGGTGCTATGACAAAAAGAGTTAAAGGTAGAACTTCAAAGTCAAGCGAATTGATTTGAAAATGGGTAATACTCTTTAAAAGAACTAAATTTGGTGTTTATGGATTTTTCAAAAGACAATGAAAATATCTATGGGTTTTTATCACATTATCTTTTCAAGATTGATTTTTGCATTTTTTCAAAATCAATCTTGAGGGGGAATGTTGAAATAGGAAAATGAATATGTGATTGAAGGAAATATTGATTTTAAGATATGATTAGAAATAATAATGGACATAATATTATATCAAATATTTATAGTTTTCCTATAAATATTTGAGTCATTTTCATTGTAATTCAACAAGAAGAAGAAGAGATGTAGTAATAAAAGTAATTATGTTCTTTTCTATTGTCTTATTTTATTTCCACATTTTATTTATCTACATGTAGATCGGATAGCCATTGAGATAGATGTAATAATACAAGCAATTAGTATTTTGCATTGATTTTATATTATTATTTTTTTCATTTTTGATTGAGTTTACTTATGAATAAGATCCATTATCTATAAGAGTTGTTACAAAGGTTTTGGATTTTATATAAAATATTTGAATTGCTGTATTACATGGTGGTCATGTAAAGATAAATTATATAAACAATCCCTTGAAATTTTCTGATAAATTATAATTATTAAAATCAATATTGTAACCATTAGTTGGTTTGGATAAATATTTTTATGTGATTGCAAATCCTTTAGTTTTTTTAAACATTATGATACTTTTTAGTAATAAAAAATTATATAATTTTGAATTAATAACGAGATTATATTTGATTTCGTTGGTTTAGAATTTCCGATTTAAATAACTTTTCTAAAACGAATAAATACCTTATTCTCATGGATATGGGCGACTATATACGTCATGATTTGGTCACATTAATTGAAGATATTAAAGCAATAACTGCAAAAAATGATGGAAAATAAAAATTATTAAATGATGAAGAGATTTCATAGCTACCTGCCCCTAAAAAATAAAGATAAACTACATCATACAAAAGAGGACGATGTAATAAAATGATTATAACTCAAATAAAAAAGGAGTTAATTACATATTTATATTAAGCAATAATTTTATGAGAGAGAGAAAAAAAATACAGTAAAGTGAAGTGCTTTGTTTTAATGATATGAGTGAAATGAAAAGCCGCACGAGTCACTTCATTGGATTCCCTTGTGAGTTGTGACACTCTGACATTATTATTTCTTTTTAAGTACAAAAAATAAAATAAACAAAGATTTATTTATTTATATTTGATTTATTTATATTTTACAGTACGAGTGGTTAATGACAGCAAGTTTGAATAAATAAGTATATATTGATAATATCTAGTTATTGACATTTTCGCGAGAGAATGTATAATAGACGGGTGTTATCATATGACCAGAATTATAATATAATCAAATAATGATCATAATGTTAAACAAATTTCTATAGTTACACATTATATATCATATTAATAATTTGATGAAACCATTATAAATTTAATATTATAGTCAATGTGAACACAAATGATCATAATGTTATTTAATGATCTATGATGGTTTATTTTAATTTTCGTGCTTAAAAAATGTATATATAATAAGATTAACGTAACGTAATTTGTTCAAAATTAATACTCTGTGTCCACCACACCCACAACCTAATGCGCCGAAATGTTATCATGAGCCATATGTCCCCCCACACAAAAGGGAATATATATATATATATATATATACATACATGTGTAAGTGTGTGTGGATAATAGTGCTGATTAGCAACGACAAGTTAACTAAACCCTAAAACAAAGTTGATAAAATTAGAAAAAAAAATGGTTATTAAAAATCTTGAGCTTTGACTTTTAAACGCATAACTAATTTGAAAATCGTAATTAAGTTCACATTTTCGCAAATGTGCGTAACATCACTCAGTCTCTCTATTTCACCAAGGCAATATAGAGGATTATATTTAGCTTAATCAAATTAACCGTACTTAAAATCGAAAATTAATTAAGTTAAACTCTAAAACAGCATGGACAAACAAATGACAAAATAATTAAAATCAACCAATTACAAAAGCACCCATATATCTTTCTAATCAAAATCCAATTACATGAAGATTTGGAATCTAAATGAGCAAAAGTCATTAGCAGGATGACATTAAAGATTAAAAAAAAGGAAAACATTAAAATAATACAAAAAGCTTTGTATTTAATTAGGGATAAATTAATTGAAATTATCCCAAAACGAACCCAAATGACAAAAAATAAACCAAAACCATCAAAAATCAAAAGATATAATATATATATATATAATACTTTAAACATTATTTGTATTTCAAACAAACTAAACTCAGATTCATCGAGATTCCAAGCTATAGAAATCAAACTTTGATCACCTGCTTGCGTGTTAACGCCATACCCTAAGAACACCAAAACCCTAATTGACTTGCTCTCCGCAAGCGAAGACGAAGAAGAGCTCTATGTCAGGGGGCGCATAGAAAGCGATAGGTCTCCGTCGCAACGAGCAATTCGGTACGGCCCTTCGCTTCTTCGGCGCCGGCGGACACGTCAGCATCTCCGGTATCCGAAACTTCCGAGCCTTCGGAGTGCGACACCCATCGCCGCCAGGTGACGGCGGAGAGTTATCGTCGGGATTTGTAAATGGGGAAGCAGACGTCGAAGAAAGGCAAGAACTCGTTGCTGTCGAAGAGGCTCGGCATGGAGACGTTTGTTCGAGAGATGCCGTGTTCTTGTGTTGTCGAAGCTGTTTCTTGACGTGGGTTCTTGGTTTTGGTTTCTTTCCCTTGTTTGGTTTTCTTGAAGATGCCATTTTAGAAGAAAAAGAAGAATAGGGTTTTGAAGCTAGGCTAGAGAGAGAGAGAGAGAGAGAGAGAGAGAGAGAGGGAGAGAGAGGACAAATGGGTCTAAATATGGAACGAGGGATAAACCTTAGTGGGAGGACATTAAAGTTCCTAAAACCTGACCGGAAAAATGTTTTTTTTTTCAGAGAGAAGAGAATAAAACTGAAAACCTAGGAGGAAAGATGGATAAACCTTTAGAAAGGAGAAAAAAAAAAGGGCTTTTTTTTTGGAGGATCACATCACAGATTCACAGCATCCAAATCATTCCAAAAATGGGTGATGTTTGGATTTTGTATAACCAGAAAAAAAAAATGAAAAGAAGAAGAAGAGAAGAAAAAGATCACCAGCGAAAATGAAGGCTACTTAGCAATGGAATCTCTAACCATTGATCTGTCAAGACAAAAAGAAATATTTTTTAGGGTTTTTGGAGGTTGAAGAAGAGAGAGAAATAAAAACAGATGAGAGAGAGAGAGAGAGAGAGAGAGAGAGAGAGAGAGAGAGAGATTTGAAGTTGTCATCTGGACGTGGAGAGAGGGCACCATACCCACTACAGGCCCCCCAAAGCAAAAGACAACCGACAAACTAATTGACCCTTTTCTCTTTTCAATTGTTTATTGTTGGTGATGACCATTTTTAATTATAAAAATTATTTTATTTCAAATATGAAAATTCAACATCTTTAATTTTTATGGATGTGATCAGCTTTCAAACCACCCTAATCTTATTCATATTTATATATATCAGTTGTGTTGATGACGTGATAATCTGCAAATAATATCTCATCTTTTAATTTAATCTAATAAAATTATGTAAAACCATTAGCTGTTAAATGTTACCCTTATATGACATATTGCATATGTGAACCTATATGTACGTGTGTATATATGTATATATATGTATGTACAAATATGTCATGTTTATAGTCCATTTTATACTCAATTTAGTTAGTTGACTAACGCCCGTTACAGAAATGGTACCAATGACGATGTTGGTTTTCAATTGTTATGGAATCTGATTTTTGCTACACTCCAAATTATATTTTACTTGGAAAAGTTGTATTTCGAGGGTTTGTTTCGCCCCAAATTATAAGTTTTTGCATACGAGTGAATCGGATTGAAGATTTGAAATTATCATGCAAAAAATCCGTATTTATTTGGATAACATGATACAAAAATTATACTTTATTGTTTATATAAAAAAATAAAAGATAATAATTCATTTAAATATTTACAGCGAATTACTTGTCAACAATGTAACGCCTTAATGATATAAGTCGAAAAAAAAAAATCAGGTATACATGTATGCATAAATATAATACTCTATGATATGTAGATAATCCCAAGATAGAGTATATGTATAATATAAGTAATGCAGACTTTGATGCATTATGAGATCACATGGGTTGACATGCATTGCATGTAAAATATCAACTGCTGGTTTTTCTTGAGATTCTCCAAACATTTTCCTCTGTTTTTATATTGTGCATAAAATAAAAAATACATGGAATTGTATTTAAAAAATGACAAGGAATTTAAAAAAAAGTTAGAAATTATAAATGAAAAAAAATAGGATTCACTGTACATTCACCTGAGTTGCATTGCATCTGGTCCTCATGACTATATACACAACAATACTATATATATATATATGTATATATATTTCTACTCATATGAAATATTGAGTTTTAACTACAAAATCCTGGCGATTTAATCACCGATTTATAAAATTCGATTTTTTTATTTTTATTTTGGTTGTGTGTGAGTTAAAAGGAAAAAAAAAATATAAATTGTTTATTTTTTTATATAGAAGGAAAGATTTTATTAAATGTTAGTGGTACTGTGACCATATCGAAAAAAATCATTTCAAGCACTATTTAACTATGAAATTCCTATAATATAGTGTTTCGATTACGGAAAACGATCATAAGATTCCCTGTTCCGCTTTCACAAAATTATAAATTAAAAAAAAAAACTCAATTTCTTGTCGCCATTTTGATTTCGTTTCCTTTTATTGAAACATTCTTTATTTATTATCGCGTAAATTAATATTTATGCTATTTTAATGATTACGGCGGCCAATTGGGCCGTCAAATCAATTAAATGGGCCTCGTTAACATCTCGAACACAGTTGATATATAAATCAGTAGGATTGGTTAAAATTCTTATAAATAGGGCATTTGGTTCCTCCATTTATACATATCGAGGAACCCAAATGGAGCGGGTGAATAACAGATCACTGCGTTGTCCCCTGACCACACACTCTATTAGAGTCGGTGTCGACTCCTCGGGAGTCAACGAGAGGTGTCCTAACATCGCAGTCAACTCAGCGGCATTGATGCGAGATGAGGTGACAACACGTATGACCGTTAAGATCTTCTTCCTGCTAAGGGCATCGGCCACTACGTTAGCCTTTCTCGGATGGTAGACTATCTCCATATCGTAATCTGCAATCAACTCCAACCATCTCCGCTGTCTCAGATTCAGTTCCTTCTGAGATATCACATAAGTTAAGCTCTTATGATCCGTGTTGAGCTTAACCTTCTCCCCGTACAGATATGATCTCCAGATCTTCAGCACGTGAACTACCGCCGCTAACTCCATATCATGTGCCAGGTAGTTCTCCTCGTGTTTCTTCAGCTGCCTCGACACGTAAGCGATCATGTGTCCCTCATGCATCATCATGCAACTGAATCCATACTTGGACGCGTCAGTGTATACCTCGTATAGCATTCCCGACCGTGGTAATGCCAGGATCGGCACTGATGTCAATCTCCGCTTCAACTCCCCGAAGCTCTCATCGCATTCTGCCGTCCATTCGAACCTGACGTTCTTCCCTGTCAGCTTTGTCAAAGGTCGAACTATCTTGGTGAATCCCTCGACGAATCGTCAGTAATAGCCGGCTAGTCCCAAGAAGCTCCTGACTTCCGTCGCAGAAGTCGGGGACTACCACTCCATGACGACCTCGATCTTGGCCGGATTGACCTGAATGCCCTAGGTCGATACCACGTGTCCCAGAAATCCAATCTCCTGCAACCATAAGCTACACTTACTGAACTTCGCGTACAACCGATTCTCTCTCAGCCTCTACATTATCTTCCGCAGATGCTCCTCATGTGTCTGCGGGTCCGGCGAATAGATGAAGAGGTCGTCGATGAAGATGATGACAAACTCATCTAGGTAGTCCATGAACACGTGGTTCATCTATTGCATAAACACCGCAAACGCATTCGTGAGCCTGAAAGGCATGACCAGAAAATCGAAGTGTCCATATCTCGTACGGAATGTCGTCTTCTTGTTGGGGTTTCTACGGATTCCTAGCATGCGATCTCATCGATCTAGGGTTTGGTTTCTAGGTTTCATGCAGCGGAAGAAAAAGATCTAAACCTAGCCAAACGTCACACAAAACCAATTGTGCAATAATCCGAAAGAACATTTATATCATCGTGAGATTTGAATACTTACCTCGTTCTATCAAGATCTGGAAGTATCAATCGATCTAGGGTCTGTTTTAATCACCAAGAGTTGAAAGTACAACTCCTCTACACGTATCCACACCGGCGGGATGAATTCCAACACTTTGGAACGTATCTGCTAGAATTTGTGAAAAGAAAACGACGTCCTAGACTTGGAATCGATATTCCAGGGTTTAGAACTCAAGAGAAAACTTTTCCAAATCTCTAGAATGTGTCTAGGACGTGTTAGGTTGATTACCTAGGGTTTGTGGCGGCTCCCATAATTAATAGGATTGCCTAAACCCTAAAAACGCGAAAAAGGAAATTTTCCTGAAAGTCGGACCGTCCGGTCTAGGTCTGGACCGGACGGTCTGACCCCTACGTGGAACGGACGGACTGACACGGCTTGACTGTCCGGTCTAGGTCTGGACCGGATGGTCTGGCCATCTAGAACCCTTCCAACTCGTTCCGTCGTTCCTTCTCGCGTCGTTCTCTTCACGTGTGATCCATCCCTAATGGTGTGTGACCCTGTAGGCCCATTCGAAGTGGTAGTGGCTTCGGAAACCCTTTTCCGAACCACAAGTCATGGTTAGCCTCTAGCAAGACGTCATGACCATCCACCTAGAATAGAGTTAGAGGTGATCTAACAAAGCCAACAATAGCTCGAGTTCTGATCCTTTGTTTCACGATGTCATATGTTGAACAAGGGCATGGTATGAGCCACCCTTCAAGTTCAACCGCTTACTCGTCTTGGCAAATCGTCTGATAAAATAGATGTAACTTCATCTATAGCGTGGTCACACGTTTTTCACAGTCCGATTTCCACGAGGGGCCCAACGACATCTCTCCTGCTAAGGAGGTGACAAGTCCCGTATTGCATATCTATACTATCTACATATGATTCGTGAACGTATCTGAGCAACGCCATTATGATCATCCGGTTAAAGACGACGTTTGACGCAGCCAAGACACGCCACTCCTCATATCAGATACTCTAGACATCTCAAGTCTGAGGATCCAAGAACGAACCGTTGTTTGAGATTCAAGTCATGACTCATATCCATATGATAATCTCATGCGGGTCATCCAGTCACTCGTTCCAAACGAGTACTCATGATTGTGATTTGAATCCAATGCATATGATCACCATCATCAATCACACATCATGTTGGTCTTTATTCATCATTGTTCCCACAATGAAAACTGACCAGAGAGTTTAGAATCATCTGCAATGATTCAAGGGTATCTACCGAAATATAACAAACATGCAAATCATATAACGGGAAAAGTAATGCATTCATAAACCAATGAATCAATACATAGTCAAAATGTCATATCACGGATCATCGTAGAGCTTTACAACCAACACTTCTGTACGTCATCCTCCTTGACCCGAATCTGATGATATCCGGATCGTAGATCGATCTTCGAAAACCACTAGGCTCCCAACAACTCATCAATCCTTGGTAACGGGTACCAATTCTTGATAGTCACCTGGTTAAGCCCTCAGTAATCGATGCACAAATGCATACTCCCGTCCTTCGTCTTCATGAAGAGTACCGGTGCTTCCCACGATGAGATGCTAGGGCAGATGAAACCCTGCTCCACCAACTCGTTCAACTTTTTCTTCAGTTCGACCATTTCTATAGGTGCCATCCGATACGGAGCTTTGGAAATCGGCTCGGTACGTGTAACACGTCTATGCTGAAGTCAACCCCCAACTAGGTGGTAACCCCGGAACATCATCGGGAAACACATCAGAAAACTCTCGGGCAACAGGTGTATCCTCCAGTCTCCTCTCTGATTCCTGTGTAGCTGTGATAACTACCAGGAAAGCTTCGTTGCCCTTTCTGATCATCTTCCCGGCTTTCAGTGCCAAGATGATCAGGTCCGCTGCCGGCGTTCCTCTACCTCAGAACTTGAATCCTCCGAATTCGTCTATAAACTAGATTGCTCTCTTGGGACAATCGATGTAGACTTGGTACCTCATCAACTAATCCATGCTCAGAATGATATCGAATCCTCCGATGGGTACCACAATGAGATCTGCGGGTAATAGAAGACCGTAAACCTCGAGGGGTACGCTTCGCAGGATCTCGTGCACTGCTAATATCTCTCCAGTGGGTATGCGCACAATGAAATCATCCATCGATTCGATCTCTCCTATCTCAAGCCTCTTTGCCACTCTCGCACTCAGAAAACTATGCGTTGTCCTAATATCAAACAAGTGTAACAGACAAATCCATAGAGATGTAGAGTACCTGCGATCGTGGCAGCCTCGGCTCCATCAGGGTGAGCCTCCTCCTCCTCCTCCTGGATCTCCTGCTCGGCATCGAGAGCATAAACT
Organism: Tarenaya hassleriana; assembly: GCF_000463585.1. Classification (NCBI taxonomy): domain Eukaryota; kingdom Viridiplantae; phylum Streptophyta; class Magnoliopsida; order Brassicales; family Cleomaceae; genus Tarenaya; species Tarenaya hassleriana. The sequence goes on along the minus strand of NW_010966021.1, from coordinate 1,344,608 downwards.
CTCGGGGCTGCTCCAGTCCTCGCTGGTGGTCAGCGTGGTCTGCCCGCCTGGCCCGGTGGTCGCGGTGGTCTCGCTGCCAGGGCCGATGGTCCCGTAGCCCTCGTCGGGCATCGCAATGCAATGTGTCCAGACTGGTCGCATCGGTAACATATCAGCGGTCCCCTCGCCGCTGGTGGTGGTGGCGCACGAACAGCGGGCGCCTTGCCCTTGTCGCGTGGGTCGCTGCTCCGGACGTTCTTTCCAGATGAACACGTACCGAAGCACTTCCTGAAGGGGCTCCGCTCACGAGTCTTCCTCTCATTCTTCTCTCGCTCTCTACGCTCCACCTTCTCCAGCTGCGAAATGTACCGACTCAGCGTCGGGTACTCATGGATCTCGATCTTCCACTACAAAAAAACAGCTATATAGCGACGGACAAATCCGTCGCAAATATAAAGGAAATCCGTCGCAATTAAGAATTTGCGACGGAATGTGACAGACTTATTTCCGTCGGTATAACGCTGTCGCAAACGTATAACGGTCGTTAATCCGTCGCACTTTTGCGACGGAAAAAATCTGCGTTTTGCGACGGAAAGTGACGGATAATTCCGTCGCAATTTGCGACGGAATTTTTTCCGTCGCATTCCGTCGCAAATGTTTTAAAAATTTTTAAAAAAAATATATAAAAAAATTATATACTATATATACACATACATATATATATATACACATACACATACATTCATACACATACATTACATACATACAAATATACATACATATACATACATATATATACACATATTTTCATATACACA
>NW_010966021.1:1334242-1343769 GCF_000463585.1 Tarenaya hassleriana | reverse complement strand
ATACACACACATACACATTCACACATACATACACATTCACTTACACACATATATAAACACACACATACACATTCACACATACATACACATTCACTTACACACATATATAAACACACACATACACATTCACACATATATATACACATTCACTTACACACACATATACATACATAAACACACACAAATACATCAAACACACACAAATATATATACATAAATACATATATATTACCTTATGGGAGAAATTTGGCGATCTTTGGAGGATTTAGAAAAAAAATTTCGATTTTTATTTTATTTTTTCCGAAAATTTTTGAAGTCTGATGAAGAAGACGACTCGTGGTTTTATATTGCGTTTTGCGACGGAATTTTCCGTCGCACTCCGTCACAAAATGAAATTAATTTACGCGCCCAAAATTCAAAAAATTTCGTCGAAAAACGAAACCAGATACATTGCGACTGAATATTCCGTCGCAATCCGTCGCATTTTTTTTTTCCGTCGCAAATCATCTATTTCTTTGTTGTGACAGAATTATCCGTCGCAAACCGTAGCAAATTGCGACGGATTTTGCGACTATTTGCGACGGATAATTTTTTCCCACATTCTGTCGTAAAATCGTCACATTCCGTCGCAATTTTCTATGCGACGGAAGTCGCAATTTGCGACGGTTTGCGACGGATAATTTTTTTCTACATTCTGTCGTAAAATCGTCACATTCCGTCGCAATTTTCTATGCGACGGAAATTTCCGTCGCAAATTCCGTCGCTATATGCAGGTTTTTTGTAGTGTTCCTCTGCAGGTAAGGTCGGTGTCCAGCAATGAATTTCTGTATCTTTGACGCCTCAGTGGGCAGCAGATGCCCTCCGTACATCAGCAGGCGGGTGAACTCCGTCTCGTACTCGCTGACAGTCATGTCCCCCTGTTGCAACTGGAGGAACTCGGTCATGCGGTACTCATGGTCCTGTCGTCGAAAGTACTTCGCCTCGAACTCATGTCGGAACTCCTCACATGTGAAGCGATGTCCCGCTGATGCCTCCTGCACCACCTGCGCCCACCAATGTCGGTCCTGACCCGACAGATGATGACTCACGATCATAGCTCGGTTTTGATGCGGGCACTGCATATACTCCAAGTCCTGAGTGATCTGGGTGAACCACTCCTCAGCAGCTTCCGGCCTCAGTGATCCCTCAAATCGAGGGGTATGCATCGCCCGCAGCTCCTTGACGATGGGGAGGCCTCCCGCCGTCGCAACATGTATCGGTGGATAGTGTAGGTCCTCCTCCTTCGGCTCCGGGTTTTTCGCCGGAGGAGGTGGCAGGGCGTGGACAACCAGATGCTCCCACACGGTCTCCTGAAACTGACGAAACTCATCTCTCCATTCCTCGTTTCCCGGGTTAGGCGGTGGAGCCCGATCGGGAGTGTCGTCAACCCTCGCTGTAAGCCTAGCACGTCGTGGTGCCATTTCACTGCACCACATTTAAGACACTTTAGCAACTGATGACTGATAACTGCATCATCAATGTATGAACCTCGACATGTGAGGATTTTCTTCGGACATGGTTTGAAAACATTTTTCGTAGAAAGCCGTTGGGTAATGAGCACGATTCCTTTCCGAAGAAAGAATGTGGCTCTGATACCAAAAGTTGTGACACCCGTAACCCATGTACAATATACGGGATGTGCCACATGGACGATATAACAATAAAATAATAAATCGCGGAAGCGAAAATACGAAATTCAAAAACATTTTTAATCAAACCAGAGTAAGAAGCGGGAAATACAAGCGATCAGTATCGCAAAACAACACATGTCCGAATAGTCATAATACAACCGTACAAAATGTGGGAATACAAGTCCCTAGGTTCAAAAATATAAATCTCGTACATGATGTTGCCTCTCTCAGGTCGTCATTGTCCGATGTGCTAGGCGTAATACTCGTGATTTGAAAAATATGAAACCACGAGGACTAAGTACAACTGCTTAGTTGGTAGCCCGAGTTAAACCTGGTAATCTCGTTCTCAGCGAAAAAGATGTTAAAACGATGATTCACAATCAACATGAAACAATAATAAACATGCATCATCACATAACATCTATCACAATCATATCAATCACAATCACAACCGTATAGAGTCCACCATAGGGTTTAGCCATAGATCCCAGTCAAGTCAGCATGACTAGGAGCACCTCACGCGCCCGTCACTCGCGTGACGTTGGCCATCACATCGCATGTGACTATGCGTGTCTTCTGCGTTTGTCACGTCTCGTGACCACCGATGTCAAGTCCATGACACAACGGTTATACCATTGCACCCGTATGGAGTCCACCATAGGGTTCAACTATATAACCTAGTCAAGTCCATGACTAGGAGCGCCTCTACGCCTGTCAAATCCATGACGTTGGCTGTCGCGTCGTACACGATTAAAACGTGTCTCAAACGCCCGCCAAGTCTATGACGGTGATGGTTGCATCCACAACCATTCACAAGCACAATCACACTTGGCTCGCACCGCACGAGCAAGCCGTACACATGGCACACTGCTGGATCACACGGGATCCTAGCACACCGGTTCTGAACCGTGCTAGAATCTGGTCTGCGGGCTTACGCAGCGGAATTGGCGTTCAAAACTATTTTGAACTCCCACGGACCAATCTTTTCGATGAAGAACTTTCTTGAAGAGAAAACTAACATTTGAATCCTTGGATTCACAATCCAATTGCGGTTAGAAGATCACAGCCAAGGTGTTGAAAGTGTCAACACCCTCTTGAGCAGTCCACACCTTTGGGATAGTTTCCAACACTTGGAAACTTGCTTGCTACAGCTTGAAGAGATCAAATCTCTTGTGTATGGATCAAGAACACTCTCTTGTGCTTGAGAGAGTATTCTCCAGAGTTCCCTAGCCTCTCAGATGGCTTAGGGTCGGGATTAGGTCGAGAGTTAGGTTCCCCACCTGCTTCCCACCAAGAAAAAGGCGAGAAAACGCGAAGTTCGGATTTTTCAGTGTCTTGGTCCGGAGCTGACCAACTATTGGTCAGCCGGACCAAGCACACGCAACCGACAATTTTTGCCGACAGTCCAAAAACTCGCGATCTGGCGGACCAAATGTGCTCCGGACCAAGCCACACTCCGTCTGACTTGTTGGTCCGGCGGACCAAGATTCCGGTCCGCCGCCCCAGCCATGCTCGAACCAATGCGAATTGCTCCGAGTGACTGGTCTGGTCCGGCTGACCAACTCTTGGTCAGCTCCGGACCAGCCTGTTATTTTGGTCATTCAGTCCGTATGTCCTAAGTCTGTTTGGTCCGGCTGACCAATTCTTGGTCAGCTCCGGACCAAACCTCAAAAAGGATCCCGTACATACACGTCCATCCCATATGTGTGTGACCCTTTAGGCTTCTCCGAATACGGCAGTAAACCCGAGATCCAATCTCCGCTTTACAAATCATAAGCGGTCTCTAGCAAGACATTATGATTACCCGTATCGGAAAGAGTTAGATCGATGTGATCTAACCGAAAAGCCAGAGATAGCTTCAACGATGATCCTCTTTGTCTCACGATATCATAAATCGAAACACATTTCGATTGCTTTGTCGTATCCCGAGTAGACTGTAAGAGATAGATGACATTCATCTATAGTGCGGCCACACATTCCTATAGTCTCACTCCTACGACGGGCCCAAACGATATCTATCTCTTTCAGATGGACAAAGTTCCATCTTGACTATCTACTATCCACTACATGATTCGTAATGTACCCGAGCCACGCCTTTATAATCATCCGGTTAAAGACGACGTTTGACGCAGCCAAAGTACATTACTCCTCATGATGGATACAATAGATATCTCAGGTCTGAGGATCCAAAGTGAAACATCAAGTGAGATTCAAGTCATGGATAAAATCCAATCGAAAATCTCACATGAGTCATCCAGTCACTTATTCCAAACAAGTACTCATGACCGTGATCTGTATCTAATACACATGATCATCACTATGATCATCCATCACGCCTCATGTTAGTCTTAATTCATCATTGTTCCCACAATGACACACGACTAAGGAATTTAGGATCATTCATAACGATCCATGAATATCATTATTTATCAAATATGCAAAATAAATAATGAACAAACAATGCATTCATCCAATGAAATCATCGTATCATACATAGTTCTCATATCGTATGATCATCCTAGAGCATCACATCCATCACACACAACATGCATATATCCCATAGTAGAATCACATATCACGACATCCGATCCTGTACCGACGTACCGTTTAACATCATGCAAACTACCCAGTATAATCACGCAACGAATCACTCTCGTCATTGAATCACTCATCTCATCGCACGTGGAACTCGAAACTTAACCGAAGAGTAGACTGGTCGATCTAGGGAGTGGAACGGTCGGCCTAGACATCCCATATCGTCCCGAGACCTCTCGGTCTAAGTTGGATCTGGACCGGTCGGTCCAGGCATTTCGTCCTATCCCGAGACCTATCGGTCTAACCTGGGTCGAGATCGTTCGGTCTTGCCGTCTGGACCGGTCGGTCCAGACGTATGTTTGTTGTTGCTGAGGTCGCGAGTCCAGACCGGTCGGTCTAGATCCTAGACTGATCGGTCTACGACCTGGACTTCATCTTCTTCGCGAAATAGGTTTCTGGTCCGACTTTGTTTGCCCATTTCTCCCTCATTTCTCAACCAAATTAAGTCCCGTTTGTTGTTAAACGTTCATTGAAAGGCCCTCTATCCAAACCAATAAGCCAAGCATCGAAATAACACAATCACACAATGAAAACAAGCTCATACAGATTGAACTCGTGCCACTCACATCTGTTTACGGCTCCGATCTGGTTTTGGCCGGATTTGTTGCCGTTTTCCGATTTGTTTCTCACCGAAAACCTCTTCTAGACACTCTAGGGATGTCCCCCTTTGTGTTCTCGCGCTCCCCTTGCGCTAGTTCCTCCTCGTTTTCGCCCTCTCTCTCCATCTCTCCTCTCTTCTATATAAATTTGGTAAAATAAAATGTTGAAATTATGGGGGAACAATAGTGTTATTGTAACAGTAAAAAAAGAGACGATCAATTTGGGACAGCAGACTAGATGAGACATGGTTTACGTTAGAATCATCGATTATTACTATTGTTAAAGTAATAAAATAACATATTCAGTATCTAGAAGGTTCAAATCGACAACTGAAAGTGTGGAGGTGAATCTGGAAAGCACACAAGGAAAGAAGTAATAAAAGAAAAGAAGACATTCACATCAATTAAGAAAAAAGCAAAACACATTCGAGAGATGTTGAAAGAATCACTTTGAGAAGTCTATATATGCTGAAGACTCAATTACAGAAGAGGTTGCTAAGATTATTGTTGTTGAAAGAGTTGAGTCTGTGATCTTGGTGAGAACTATATGTACGAGAAACACTGGTGAGTGACATCTGAAAGAACATGAAGTAGATATGAGGGGTGTCTTAAGTAACAGACGAACCGTTCACTGGCCTAGACGTTCTCTAGGGTAACACGTAGTATGCGCTGCATACAAAGTATTTGTGACTGGTAAAATTTCTTGAGATACTGAAGTTTTACTCAGTGGAAGTAAAACTGGGTGGGTTGAGTGCTACTTGGAAAGGATGGAAATGTACTTGACAAATATCAAGGAAATAGAATCAGTTTGAGAATTCTTGTTTCGTTAAATCGCGTGAGTTTACTTTTTTAATTATTTTCAACCACAACGTATTATCTCGTTTTTATTTCTCTGATTTTTGTTTTGAGAGAAATTTTGATGCACGTGCATATAAAACCCAGAATCTCAACAAGATTTTGTCGTCCATTATAATATTTTGTTGATCTTGGCATCCTCCAAATCTTCTTCAACGGATACACACCAAGATTTTGCCTTCTTGTTGTCAATTTTTTTTTATTTCAACAAAAATAAAATATTAATATGATTAAATCATTAGAGAAATTAGATTAAATATGATTGATAATAATGTTTTTTGATAAATTGATATTTTATATCAAATTACAGACTAATTTTAAAGGTGGAAAATCTTGGATGAATTCACTTCTCTAAATTTGGGTTCAAACTCGGGACATGATAAACTAAGTTTAGGTAAGATTAATATAACTTAAAAACAATATCAATTAATTAAGAATAAATATTAATTGTATTTGTTTAATTTTTATTTTTATTTTACTGTTTTATTCAATAATTTTTTTAATTATTTTCATTGTAAATTAAGAGAAAAACAAAAATGTGATTCTTTTCTTCCTTTCGCTTCCTTTTTTTTGCTTTTTATTTAATTTTTCCATTATAATTTTCAAGATTTGTTACTTCAAAACGATGTGATAAATTTTTGAATTTACCAAAATTTGATAGATCGCACATACTGGAAAATTTTTATTCACTGTAACATAACTGTTACAACATAAAACATGATCTTTTATTCATTCGGACCAAAGTGAAAGAAATCCAAAGGAAGAACAGTTTTTTCGGAAAACCCCATATCTATTCTGGTGTGGATGGCAGGCAGGCTGATATTTCTTGATTTCAATAGGACCCGGACGATATTTTACCTAGTTTGCAGTTGCACAAGCAAAAGGGTGGAAATGAAGAAGAGGAGTAGTGTCGAGGGGATGAGCTATGGTCAAGGCCATGCCTCCGGCTTCTTCCATATTAACCTTATCTCCTTCGATCTTCCAGTCGAAACACTGCACCATTGATAGAGATTAGGCTCCTCCGCTCCGTCGTGCCAGGTAAGCCAAGCCACTGTTGATCCATGGGTCGGCGACGAGCCCTCCCTCCCATTCTTCCTCCACCGCGACCACCCCCTCTCCCTCCAGACCACCAAAATCCTCCCACAAACCTTTCTCCCACTCCTCTTCGTCGATCTTCCCCTAGACTTCGGGACCGGACTTCATCTACTCCGCCGGAATCCCCGACTTCTCTGCTCCCCCCTCCTCTTCTCTTGTCATCTGATGTCCCAATGGGACAAAACCCCAAATTTCCAACAGTAATCTTTCTCCTTCGTCTTCTCGGAACCCTAATTTCACCCATCTCTCATACACTGATTTTCCTCCGCTACAATCGTCCCCCATTACGGCTACTGCCGGATGCTCTCCCCAGTCTTCTTCAGGCTTAAAGAAAGCGTCGCCTTCTTCCTCTCCCCTAATTCCTGATCCCCCGGCTCAAGACCCACGCCCAAATGCTTCTAAAGAGCAGAAAGGTAGCCAGATTACACCTTCCTCTTCCACTCCCCCCACTGTTAGTAAACCAGATACCACCGACAATCGCCCCACTTTTACTCCAAAGGACCAGACACCTCCTCTCAATCCTCCTGACCCTCAGCCGCAACCATATGTTCCCCCTCCCCTCTCCGACAAGGAGAAGGGGCACCGACCCTTTCTGAAACCCCAACCCCCAGTCAGCTGGGCAAACCGTCTGAGAGGCCCGACTAACCAGCTCTCCAAGCTAGGCGAGTCGATTATCTCCCCAAATGGAATTCCTCGGGTAAAAATCCCGAACTCAGTAGTGGAAGCAGGAGTCAGACACTATCAAGACTTTGTGATATGCACTTTTTACGGCACTCTTCCGCGAATGTCAAAAGTTTAAGCGGTCTTGAATCATCTGTGGGGTAAGGAAAGGAGGCTTGAAATTCACCAGGTTAACGAGAGCTCAATTCTAGTCCGGATCCACTCAACACATATTCGTCAGGCTGTTTTGCAACAGGAACTATGGTATGTTGGTTCAGATGCTTTTTTCGTCCGTGAATGGTCTCCTGAGTTTGCAAGGAACCCTCCCTCCATCAAGTCAGCTCCTCTGTGGACCCATCTCACAAATGTCCCTTTGCACCTCCTAACTGCTGAAGGGATCAACTATATTGCGGGAGCTATAGGGAACCCAATCTCATTCAAGCCAGTAACAAGCATCAGATATGTGGATGTAAAAATTGATATAGATCTTATTAAGGAGCTACCTAAGGAGGTGGAAATCGAGCTTGAAGACGGATCTGTTGATGTGGTCAGTGTATTATATCACTGGGTACCTCCGAAATGTTCACATTGCAAGGAGCTAGGACATAAAGAAGAGTCCTGTAAAGCTAAGTTGAACCCTCCCCATTCCTCCTCCCACTTAACCCTTAACCAGCCTATACCTCTAGTCCCAAACACTTCCCCCTCTGAGCCACTACTTACCCCCGAACCCAAAGTCACAGTCTCTCCCAAAGAAACCCATTCAATGTCTGATACCGTAGCTACTGTTGTACCACGACTAGACATCCAGACATGCGATAAGGACGACACCAATACTCCGGGCCACGACAACCAAAATTTAACCGCCCTACCACCCGAAGAGAGCCCCTCAAAACTGTGCACTACCAAAATGCTTAACCAGAATCCTAAGGCCAAAATCCCACCAGCCTCAAGAAACCTAACAACAGATACTATACCCATACTACCAACCCCCCCTACAGTAATAAACAATGAACCATCACCCAAATCCGGCAACCTTTTGGAACAGGAAAGCAGTAATCCCGTTGTCACGGGTGATCCCTAAAGCTGCCTGTTAAATAATATCGGGGTTTTTTTGGAATATAAGGGGCCTAAACGACCCTAGGAAGCATGCTGCTGTTAGTGGGCTATTCCGAGCTAGCTCACTTCTTTTTGGAGCAGTACTTGAAACCCATGTATAGGAGGCAAACCGTGCCAATATTTTGGTGAAGCTCGGAGTGCATTGGCAATGTTTTGACAATTATTCGGAGGATGAAGCGGGACGTATCTGGATCTTGACTAATCCATCAGTCAATGTATCCAGCATTTTGAAAACAAGACAGGCCCTCACCTTACTGTTGAGTCCCAACAATCTCAGGCCGTTTTACTTGACAGTAATTTATGCCTCCAATATGTGCCCAGAACGGAATCTTCTTTGGGAGCATCTGCTATCAATTCACCGATCTCGTATCCCGACAGATTCACTCTTTGCAGGTACTTGCTTTTTATCCATCCCACCCATAAAGACCCGCCTCAGAAAAAGAGGCTCCAGATAAGTTTTAATGCTGCCATATCATTCCACTTAGTGAGATCTTTAATTCCAAGTCCCCCTTCCTTCTTTGGCTTCGTAATCCTCTCCCATGCAACTCTGGCTCCTCTAGTCGGTTCAGTTTTCCCTTTCCACAAGAAGGCAGAAGATATAGAGACGATTTGTTTAATAATCCTTTAAGGCAATATGAAGGCACTACACCAATAACCAATGATCCCTGAAATAATTGAGTTTAGGAGCTGCAGTCTCCCTGCGAATGATAGTGTTTTTGCAGACCAGGATTCCATCAACGGATTTACAACGGTATTTGCCACGGATATCCGTTAGAATATCCGTTGGAAACGCCGTCGAAATGTTACAACGGTATTTACAACGGAAGTCCGTTGGAATTTAGAATTATTTCCAACGGTGGTCCGTTGGAATTGCCGTTGGAAAACACAAAAAAATAAATAAAAAAATAAAATAAATATTTAAAAATAAAATAAATAA
>NW_010966021.1:1287591-1332816 GCF_000463585.1 Tarenaya hassleriana | reverse complement strand
GAAGAACCCGCTAACAATCCTCCGGAACCAGAAAATCGCCTACGAAACTGTAAAAAAACAATAGTTAGTTATTAATACAAAACATAAATATTAAAGAATTGAACAAGAATTGAAAATCAATTACCATTTTGTGTTTTTTTTTTGTTGATTTTTTTTTTGGTCGTTTTTTTTTTGTCGTTTTTTTTTTCAGAGTTGTTGAATGATGAGGAAGGATGGGCGCTCGCCCTTATATAATCGAAAATTCCAACGGATTTCCAACGGGCATCCGTTGGAATTTTCTGGCGCATTTAATGTTGTCTGATAAATTCCAACGGATGCCCGTTACATTATTCATTTCCAACGGGCATCCGTTGGAAATATTCTGGAATGACGCGATGGACGCCAGGTGCGTCGAACGGATTTAATGCTTCAGATCTTCCAACGGATGCCCGTTAGAAATTAATAATGTAACGGGCATCCGTTGGAATTTATCAGCGGATTCAATGTTTCAACAATTACAACGGGTGTCCGTTGGAATTTTCGTCCGTTGGAATATATGTGATCATTCGAATTCTGCGATTCGATTCCAACGGATGCCCGTTGGAATTTAACAATTTTTTTTTTAAAAAAAAAAATATGATAGATTTTTCAAAATACAAATACATATGAAAACAATAAAAACAAATAAGTCTATATAGAATCTTCATCACTTTCATCATCCGGAGTTGTATCATGGTCCGAAACGAATTCGTCTATATCGTCTTGTACGTGTAACGAATCATCAAGTAACTCGTCGTCTATGTCAGGAAGTGCAAGTGTCTCGTCGTAATCATCATCTAGTCGGATGGGAAGAACCGGATCTTCGAGTTGCTCTTGCATGGGCTCATCCAGATCTTGTGTTGTCGACGACGAATCCACGATAATTAATCTTCGTGGGTTAATCTTCAAAACAGCCGACCATTGATCTTCCCGTCGCCGTTTCACCGATGTCGCAGAATGTTTCGGATATGGAATGAAGCATACCTGGTCTGCCTGATCTGAAAGTATAAAAGGATCGTACTTTGCATATGAACGTTTCGGGTTTATGTCAATACCTCCCCATCGATTTTTCCGTGAGCCGCGTCCCGACGTTGTATCAAACCAATCACAACGGATATCCGTTGGAATATTTCGAACGTTATAACGTTCGACTATTTCCAACGGATATCCGTCGGAATTATTACCGCGTTTCATAACGTTCGAATAATTTCAACGGCAATCCGTTGAAATTCGTCAAACGTTATTTCCAACGGAAATCCGTTGGAATATACGTGGAAAATTTCCAACTCAAATATCCGTTGATATGCCGTTGGAAATTGCCAACGGATTTCTAACGGATGAATCCGTTAGACGTCCGTTGGAAAGCCGTTAGAAATGCGTTGGAATTATTCCAACGGGATTCCGTTGGAAATCCGTTGGAAAAATTGCAACGGATTAATCCGTTGGAAAAATCCGTTGGAATTTCACAGTTTTTTTGTAGTGCCTTGGCTAATCTGTGGAGATTTCAACGAGATTGCCCAACCTCATGAGCATTCATCTGCTTCTTTTACCCACCAAAATCCAGCAATGATCCGATTCTCAAACCTAATCTACTCCACCGAAACTTTTGATCTCCCATATCAGGGACCTCTATTCACATGGTCCAACAAGCAAGAAAATAATCCAGTTGCCAAGAAACTTGATCGAGCCCTAGTCAACTCTTCCTGGCTCTTATCTTTTCCCCATAGCCATGCAACCTTCACATCCCCATTCTCATCAGACCACTGCCCCTGTCTAATAACCCTTAATCCCTACACAAATCCCTGTCCCCGTCCTTTCAAAGTGTTCAATTTCATCCTTGAGCACTCGGACTTCAAACGAACCATATCAAACTCCTGGCTAATGGTGGGGCAACGAGCCTATACACTATCGGCGCTGCACTCAAAAATCAGGAAGCAAAAGATCCCTATTAAAACTCTTTGTAAGGTTAACTACGGTGATTTACAGGGAAAGGTTCTTCACTCACATTCACTATTGTCACTTGCGCAGGAAAATGCTTTACGTAACCCATCATCGGCCTCATTTGTGGAGGAACATCAATGCCTCCAAAGGTGGTCTCATCTTAAGGAGATTGAAGAAAAATTTCTCAAGCAGAAATCACGTATTCACTGGCTGCGCACGGGAGACCAGAACACGAAATTCTTCTTCAGATCTGTACTGATTAGGAACTCCATGAACACTCTTCGCCACCTAATCTCCTCAGAAGGTCATCGGATAACGGAACCTGATCGTATCTCCTCCATGGCTGTTGAATATTACAAATCCATTATTGGTCCTCCACGAACAGCAAGAGAAACTGCAACCCTCCGAAGCAAGGTTGAAGGCACAGTGCATCGTGCGCCTGACAGTGTGATCCAAGCTACAACAATTCCAATTACTGATGCTGAAATCAAGGCTGCTCTCCACTCAATGCCTTCGAATAAAACTCCAGGTCCGGACGGTTTTACGGCAGAGTTTTTCTTGAAGACATGGGATATTCTAGGAGCAGAATTCACTCAGTCCATCCAGCATTTCTTCCGCACCGGTATTATGCCGAAGTCTATCAACGCAACTACCCTTGTTCTGGTGCCAAAAGTCCCTGGTGCAGAAACATTAGCTGATTACCGACCAATCTCGTGTTGTAATACCATTTATAAGGTAATCACCAAACTTCTTGCTTCTAGACTTAAGCCGTTAGTTGAAGCAGTTACTCCTAAGAACCAGTCGGCTTTTATCCGTGGACGTAGCATTACGGAAAATTGCTTGCTGGCTACTGAAATTTTGAAAGGCTACCACAGGAAAAATATCTCCAAGAGAATGACTATAAAGCTTGATATAGCAAAGGCTTTCGACTCTATTGAATGGGACTTCATGTTGGTTGTATTGCATGCTCTAGGTCTCCCGGTCAAGATTATTGCGCTCATAAAGGCGTGCATCACCACGCCACACTTCTCTGTCTCAGTCAATGGGGGTCTTTTTGACTTCTTTCCTGGCACCAGAGGATTGCGACAAGGCTGTCCTCTATCTCCCTACTTATTCATCCTGAGCATGTCTGTGTTATCAAATATGCTTGATGCAGAGGCTGCTGAGAATCGTTTGGGATTTCATCCAGGCTGTCGGCAATGAACATAACTCACCTTGCTTTTGCAGATGATCTTCTCGTCTTCACTGATGGGTCGGACCCTTCACTTGAGGCTTTATTCCAAACTCTTAACAGGTTTGGAGACATATCTGGCATGTACATCAATAAGGGAAAATCCAGTTTCTATGCAGGGGGATGCTCGTTGGATGAGGTCCGACGTTTGGTTTTAAATACGGGAATTGAGACTTCTGAACTCCCATTCCGCTACCTGGGAATTCCTTTGTCGTCTCGGAAATTATCACCTACAGATTGCCTACCTTTGATAGCAAAAATCAGGAGTAAAATGGAATCATGGACTGTAAGCTCTCTGTCTTTTGCGGGCAGACTTCAGCTATTGAGTTCAGTAATATCGGGAATAATCAGCTACTGGTGCAATGCCTTCATACTTCCAAAACGTACAATTCAGCAAGTAAACTCTTTATGCTCTGTTTTACTGTGGAAAGGTAAAACGGAACCATCAAGAGGAGCAAAGAGTTACTACGCCTAAAACAGAAGGAGGTCTGGGCTTGCGGAATTTATCCCAATGGAACGACATTGCGCTTAAGCTTATCTGGAGTTTATTTTTTAGGGCAGGTTCTCTTTGGGTTGGCTGGATTAACCAAAAATACCTAGCCCGTGCCTCTTTCTGGTCTGTCACTATAAAGGCCAACCAGTTTTGGACTTTTCGGCGTCTGTTGAAGCTCAGAAGCTGGGCTTCTAAATTCTTTCGGATTCATATCGGCAGTGGAAGAGAAACGAAGTTTTGGTTTGACCCATGGACCCCCATGGGCCCTCTAATCGGTTTCTTTGGAAGAGGAGGACCGATGCAGTTGGGTATCAACCTCCAAGCAACGGTTTCTGAAGCTTACTCGAACGGTGCATGGTTAATGTCTCATCCGAGATCTGATCAATCACTTCAACTAGCCATCCACCTGGCTCCTATTCGCCTTAACAACAACTCAGATGAGGTCTCCTGGCAAGTCGAAGGCCAGGTATCATCAGATTTTTCGACTAAGTCAGTTTGGAAATCTGTTAACAGGAATCTTCAGCCTGTTTACTGGGCTAAACTGGTTTGGCATGAACTACATATCCCCAAACATGCTTTTACTTGTTGGCTGATTCATTTAGATCGTTGTCCGACTAGGTCCAGAATGATCTCTTGGGGATTACAAGTGGACCCCTCATGTCTCTTCTGCCAGAATCATGAGGAAACAAGAGACCATGTTTTCTATGTATGTGAATTCTCCAATGCAGTCATGACCGGAACTGTTGGGAAGTTGATTCACCTCTCCCCTCGCTCTTCTTGGCAAAACATATTGCATGGGCTTCTCTCAAGTCATGAATGCAAGATCAAACGTTGGACAGTCTTATCGGTTTGGCAGATCGCTACCTATCTTTTGTGGAAAGAAAGGAATCAGAGACTTCACCGGAACATGTTCCAGGGAACCCATCACTTGATCCGAGAAACTAACAAAATCTTCCGCACAAGAGTTGCTGCGCTAAGATCCACTTCCCCTAAACTCGCAGGATTAGGTGTTCAATATTGGTTCTCTATGTTTAGTTAACCCAAATGTAATTCTGCTCGGAGGAATATAGGTTCCACGCTCAGGTCCTTTTGTATATCATATTGCTATCACAGCAATCACTATGTATCTCCTTCAATCCATCAATACGAATCTTTATCAAAAAACACTGCACCATTGCGTCTATGGCCGTGCCCACAAAGATGTAAGCCAAGTTTGCTCCAACGCATGCCCTTCTTCCGCTCCCAAACGGAAGAACTTCACTCCTTCTTCTCTGCCACCTACCAGCCCTTTCGGAGGTCCCAAGAACCTCTCGGGGCGGAACTCGTCGGCCTTTTCCCCCCATGAGACCGGATCTCTCATTATCGCATAAGCGTTGATGATTACCATCGGGCACATCGTACCCGGAAACCTTGCATAGTTTCCCACATCGCCTGGGGGAGAGAGTTAGGGGTGGATGTAGCCTCAGCCCTTCTTTTACCACTGCCTGCAAGTACGGTAGGTTCAGGAGATCGGTCTCTTGGATCAACCTTGTTGTCCCGACAATGGAATCGATTCCTTGTCTCAGTTTCTTGAAGATGTTGGGATGGTTGAAGCCATCGTCCATTGCGTTGATTGCGCTGAAGTATCTGTCCCTCCGATAAAAAGTTCCTATCAAAACGCAAGATCACAAAAGTAAAGGATTCAAGTCCCTTGATCGGTCATTAGGGTTTTCGGTTTCGTCTTACGAATGAAATCATATATACCACAAGAAACGCCTTGATCTAGCTCCTCGAGATCTTGTGCTCTGCATTTTTGTCACGGTAAGCTTCCAAAAGAACATCCATCATGTCCTTGTGATCTCCATTTGGATTCTCTTCGTGCTCCCGTAGATATTTCTCAAGAATCTCGTCGAACATGCCCGATATTTCCCGGGTCTCGTTCTCGAACAGCGAAAGACCGAGTTTCTTGAGCGAACGAAGAGCATTCGCCGTGACCAACTTCTTCCCCAGGTCAAGGGATTTGGACACTAACCCTCTAACTTGCTCCGCCTGTCCACTCTCCCCCGAGCACCTCTTCCCCATTGTCATCATGCATATGCTGTTGTTAGTGAGCTTCATAATCTCTTTTCGTACGTTAATGCTTCTTCGCCCTCTCGACCAAATTAAGGATAAACCTCTTCATCTCTTCCCCACGAACCTCAAGTGTGATCTCTCCAAGTGCTGCTGTCCAAGCAGCTCAGTCATGGCGATCTTCTTCATGAACTTCCAGTAATCTCCATACGGAGCAGTGAGGAAACCGCAAGGGCCGAACACGATCGAGTTTTCGACGGCAGAAGAGTAACGGGACGAGAAATTCACGTCCTGGGTCCTGTAGATGTCGTAAGCGACGGAGGCGGACGAGACCAGGAGAATGGGAGTGCTGAAGATACGGAAATGGAGAAAGGGTCCGTAGTCGGAGGAAAGCCTCTGAAGAGATTTGTGATAGAGAAGAGACCGGACAAGATGGAGGTGGCCGATGAGACGATGAATGCTTTCTGACGATTTCTTCTGTTTCTTGAATGAAACGGACAAGAACAATACAAGTGAGATCATGGTTAAAGCCATTTTTGTTTTTTGTTTATTGAGATGATAGGTCGGTCTCATCTCCTGCTTAAATAGGGTTAGATATACGTATTTAATTACTAACGGCCTAATGAAATTTTGAATTATAAAAAAAAGTCCTAATCATATCTCTAATAATGTATTTATTTGATAGTTTAAAGTTAATATATTTTTTCTGATAATATTTTGTATAATTTTATGTTATTTTTTGGAAAAAAAAAAAGATTTTAGTTGTTCAAATAATACATAACAAAAAATATTGTATTATTGATATTACATTAGATTAAAATGATTATTTTAAAAATAATTTTATTTGGATAGCTAAATTATCTTTATAATTTTTTTCTTCTGATAGAGTTTATTAATTTGTTAGTCAAATGAAGAAAAATGAAATAAAATGAACATATATACTTAGATGATAAATAAAGACGGATATTCAAATATTTTCTACACTCTCGTAATGATTTTTCTCTATTATATCATTCGTTTTACTAACATATTTCCAACAACAAAAATATATGTATCAACCTATATATATCACATATTATATATGAATGTGTTTCATTCTATACACAAAAATAATCGATATATATATATATATAATAAAATTATATTTTAAAAAATTAAAAATTTGATATAATTGGTTTGCATCCGGCGTGAGTTTATTAAGTAATAAAATAAAAAGATATATATTTTCATATAATATAAATATGTCCAAACTTATCAACATTTCATGAAGTTTATGTTTTTCTAAGACCTAATGAAATGCAACGTATTAAATAAGAGATTAAGAGAGTGATTTAGGGAATCGATTATGTGATTAGGAAGTAATAGAAAACTATCGGAAAGATCAACATGTGGTAATGGAGAGTTTGTTTGGTTTACCATTGACTTTCTCTTTGATATTTCCCAAAGATATTGTTAACACGGTGTCGTTTTCTATTTCTAGCGTCGGTCAAGTACAATTATTGACTTCAACATTGCATATAGTTAAAACACACATGTACAAAAAAGATATCTCACAATACAAAAAATATGTGAATTTTTATTTATTTGGATGTTTGATGGTTGTGTTTGTACTCGAATTTATATTAGAGATTTGAACTTTTTAGAATTTTAAAATTTTCTTATATAAACTTTTATTTTGTTTTTTTATTTTATAAATTTGGTTCATTCTTTAAAATGAAAACAAAATTTTTTATCCATTTTTCTTTTATATTTTCTTAAATTTAATATTCAATATACCTTTCGTTTTTTGATTATTATATCTGGATGGTCCAATTTCCGTTTATAAAATTGTATATAAATATATTTATCTGTATATAGAATATGATGTCTCTTCATTTGCAAATGATATATATCTCATCTTATATATAGAAGTATATAAAAGTTTCAACATATACTTCTATATATAAGACGAAAGGGTGGCAAGAGGTGAAAATAACATACGAAAACAGAACGAAATACAAAAAACTTGCGATTAAGAGATCGAAAACACGAGAAAAGAAGGAAGATAAACATGAGATTTCCATAGAATATTCAATACGATCGGGAAACCGAGAGCAAGAACGAAAACGGAATGGATCCAGAAACATACCCCAATACCGAGATGATCAAACGAATCAAGAACAAACATTGAAAGAAGCAAGAAACACAGTGGAAGGGATAGCGAACCTTGATCTCAACGGATTCGGATGGTTCAATTCTTCAACGTGTACGCAAATAACGCAAATTCTTCAACGGATTCGGATGGTTTGTTATATTTTTTTTTTGTTAAAGAAGAATGAGTTTGACTTTCGAAGGCAGAAACCCTGAATTGATAGGAAATGCTGCCGCTACTGTTTTTATACGAAGTTACTTGAGTCTTAAGTTAGGGTTCGGTTACGTTTGACTCGAAGTCGTTAAAACCGTTAAACTAAGACTATATCCTATCCTACTCACCCTCATTCAGATTCTCTTTTCTTGATAATCCCTAAACTTGTTGCCATTTTCTCTATAACGCGTAAACGGCAACAAGTTTGCAAGTGATATATTCATGCCCAAGTGATATAGCTCCGTCCATAAATCACTCTCTCTCTCTCTCTCTTTCTGTCTCTATATATATCATGTATGTTATACCTTTACTCACCACCGCCACAAGAGTATTATTCCTCGTCTTCAACCAAAGACAGGGAGATCTCATCGTTCCTATTTTGCAGAGAGATTGAGAGAGAGAGAGAGAGAGAGAGAGAGAGTCATAACACATGACGATGGATGACTGGCAAGACATCGTAGGGTTAAAGTTTCGCCCCAACGATAAGGATCTCATCAGTCACCTTCGCTGGAAAGTCAACGGCGGAGGCGACAGTTTCATAAAGGACGTGGATGTTTATGGATCGGAACCCTGGCTTCTTCCACACGTCACCGAGCCTCTGTTCCAAGACAACGAGTGGTACTATTTCGTGAAAAAGACAATAGACAGCACGAGAAAGAGAAAGAGACAGAGCCGGCAAGTCCAAAAGAAAGAAAACGGCGGCACATGGAAGAGCACATCCGGGGAAGAAGAGATCAGAGATGGCGGAAACGCTGTCGTTATCGGCCACGCTCGGAATCTCACTTTCATGGAGAACGAGGTCGGGAGTACGAAGCAGATGAAGACGGATTGGCTGATGAGAGAGTATCGCCTGCCCTCCCACGAATCTCAAGAATGGGTTGTCTGCAGAATCCGACGCAAAAGCAACGGCCGGGTGAACGGGGATGGACGTCGGATGAATCAAGGCAACCTCGGAATCAATTCGTCGATCGGTCAGAACGTCGGGGACGCAGCCTTCCAACCGTTTGCGAATATAGTTGATGATGAATATGCTTGGATTCAGGGCCTAGATATCGATGAACTCAGCTCACTTTTGAATGAACCGTTTCACGGGTGTGCACTGCCTTTGCCCTAGTTAGGGTTTTCTTTTTCTTAATGTTTTCTCAGTGTAATACAGTTATTACAGTGGATTGGACAATATATTCATATCAATCACATATGGAATCTAGCATTCTAGGATAAAAGTTTCAACATATGTTCTAAATTGAGATCGGAAAAACAATTTTGAGGATAATGATCTTCTCTTTTTCTCAGTTAATGCAAATGATATTTTAATTATGAATTGATTACATATTTGACCATGAGAAAAAAAAAACTCTACTTTTCTATATAAAGATAATAATATCGAACGTTCAACCATACCGTTTATAACATATATGGAGCGTATGGTAATTAATTTTTTTGTACATTAAAATAGCCAAAATTAATTAGGTTGTTCTGTCTCGTTTCTCGTTCCCAATATATATGTACAATCATACAACTAGAAACAGAAAATATATATAAAAAAAGCAATATACAACTTTCCTATATATATATATATATATATATATATATATATATATATATATTTACATATCATAATAATATTTGTCTATTTAAATGAGTCAGTGAAGATATATACTGCTTCAAGCCATATCACTTCTATATATATATTTACATATCATAATATTTTTTAAAATTTTATTTTATTTTTTT
Organism: Tarenaya hassleriana; assembly: GCF_000463585.1. Taxonomy (NCBI): domain Eukaryota; kingdom Viridiplantae; phylum Streptophyta; class Magnoliopsida; order Brassicales; family Cleomaceae; genus Tarenaya; species Tarenaya hassleriana. The sequence goes on along the minus strand of NW_010966021.1, from coordinate 1,323,006 downwards.
ATTTTCTGACGTGATATAAAGATTTGACGAAAAAATGTGACGTGATATACCACGTCAATATTAAAATTGACGAAACTTAATATCGTTTATGGATATAGGAGAAACGACAACATATTCTAATATTTTGCATGAGATTTTTGAAAATATTCAAAATTCGACGTAATTTGTCAAATTGAAAATTGGTGTAGAAAATCGGAATCCATGATTTGAAAAATATTGACGATGTGTCATACCATGTTACAAGTCATATAATGGAAAACGATTACAACAAACGTCGTCAATGTTTAATTATTTAGTTATGATATTGGTCAGAATGTAAGATTATATATGAATTACATGTACAATGAAAGAATGAAATATTTGTAAATAATGAAATACTGATTGGATAGTGTTGGGCTTCACAACCCATATTGCGGAAAAGGAACGGCCCATAAACCATGGCCCAAAACGACGTGTTTCAATGTGAGGGTTAATGAACCCTAGGATTATTGCTCTCGCGTTACGAACACATGGCTCGAGGCAGGAGACGGAAATGGAGAATGGAGAAGGCGAAAGAGAGATGGAGGAGCTTCTTGGCGACGCCGGAGCTCGGTTGACAGCAAGCAGGAGGTGAGATTAAAGGTCTCGGTAAGAGCTTTCTGGTTCTCGGTTGAATCTCGAGGCTGTTGTATTCTTTCTGGTTCTCTCTTGGGCGAGCCTCTGAATCTGTGTGGAGGTCGTCGGTTGTTGGTTGCTTCAGTTTCCATTCTCTAGTGGATTCGTCGGCACCGTCCGGCCGAGATGTAGGCCCGAGGCAACTCGGTAACCGAACTCGTTAAAACGTCTCTGTCTTCTTCGATTCTTGAACACACGAGCGTCAGAGTGAAACTGCGAGGCCCGATACCACTTCACAAAGTGGTATCAGAGCTCCGGTTTCGATCCAGTGAGGTAAGGTCGCCGGAAAAGGCGAGGTAAGTTACGGTTCTTTGGTTCGATCTGTCTGTGTGAGCGATTTGATGCTCCGTTTAGTGTTTCAGTCAAAGACGGAGGCGGATCGACGACGGTGGAAGGTAGATCTGAAAGTCTCGGAGTCGCCGGTGGCTAGATCCGTCGAGGTGGAGCGTCTGAGATCAAGACTCGATGAAGCCAGATTCGAACCAGGTGAGTCGGGTAGGTTTCTGACTCGGTTTTTTTATTTTTCGCTTTTTTCCTCGGTGGAACTCGGCGGAGAAAGTCCGATTCCGGCGAAACTCGGTCCGAACTCGTCCGAGTTAGGGCTGAGTGGAGGGATCGAGTGAGTCAACAACCGAGTTAACTCGGTTGACTCGGCGGCTAGGGTTTCCGAAATTAGGGTTTCGGATTAAACCGGTTCAGACCGATTTAATCGAACTAATTCTCGGTTAAACCCGGATTGGGTCAATCGAACTTGGTTCGATTCGATCCAAGTCCGGTTCTCGACAGTTAGACCGGGTTCGACCCGGTTCCGTCGGTTCAGACCGAATTCCGGCCGGTTCAGACCCGGTCCCGGCCGATTCAGACCGGTTCACTCCGGTTCGGTCAGTCTGTTGACCAATTTGGTCAACAGTTGACCGATTTAGGTCAAGTCGGACCGGTTCAGATCTGGATTAGGGTCAATTGGACCGGTTTAGATCGGTTCAGTCAATCTAGGTCCAGTTTAGGTCAATTCGGATCCGGTTTAGGTCAATTGAGTCCGGTTTAGGATAATTCAGACTAGTTTGGGCTGGTTTAGGTCTCGGTTAAGGTCTGATTTGTCTGGGTAGGCTAGAATTGTCCGGTTTTAGATCAATAAGGTCTCTTTGGAGGTGAATTAAGGCCGGTTTAGACTGGTTTAGGTAATTTAGGGTCTGTTCGTCCAAATAGGTTAGAATTGGACCGTATAGGTCAATTGGGTCCGAAATTAGGTAAGATCAGATTGGTTTTAGGCTAATAGAGGTATGTTAATGATCTGATTTATCTGGTTAGGGCTGGTATTGGTCGGGTTAGGATCTGATTTTGTGTTTTTTAGGACTATATTAGGTCAGTTTTGGGTCTGAAGTGTACAATTAGGGCTAGAACTGACTGGTTTAGGGTTAGGTTAGTCCAAATTAGGTCTGATGGTGTCTGGTTTAGGGCATAGTGGACTGGTTTAGGGTATGTTTAGGTTTGTAGTAATCGGTTTACCCTGTTAGGTTGGTCTACTATCCAAATTTGGCTTGGTTTAGTGAAATATACTAGGAATATACCTGTTTTAGATCTCGGTTTAGCTAATGTAGGTCATAGATTCCGGTTTATGTTCAGTATAGGTCTGAATATGTTGGATTTGACTACGTTTAGCTGGGTAGGAGGTCGAGTTAGGTTTAAATAGGCTGGTACAGGTCTGTAGTAGACTGGTTTAAGTCGGTATAGGTCTGTAAGTGATGTTTAGGTCTTGGTTAGGTCTGTGGTAAGCCAAATTTGGGTTGGTCTAGCGTGTTTTAGGTCTGATCAGTAGATAATTAAGTCAAAATAGGCTTGGTTAGGTCTGCTTAGAGGTTTAGAATGTCTATAGAGACATTGTCTAGGTCTGATCAGATTAGAATCTGATTGTAGACGTAGATATTATCAAGTTTAGGACTAGATAGGACTCCTAAGTACCTGTTTTGAGTCATAGAGTCCAGTACTTTGACTTGTTTAGGTCTGATTAGTTGAGATTTGGCTAAAACGGGTTGGTTTAGGGGTTGGTTAAGTCTAGAATCACTAGGTATAGGTCTGTAAGGTCGGTTTAGATCAGAGTAGGTCTGTAGGAGTTGGTTTTAGGCATTGTTAGGATCTGATCAGAAGTAAATTAGGTCATATTAGGCTTAGTTTAGGTCTGATTAGGATGCTAAAAATCTAATCAGGGGTTGGTAAGTCAATAGAATTGGCTTAGGTTTGATTATTAAGACTTTTAGGTGATTGACTAGGACTTAGGGTAACTAATCAGGGGTTGGTTAGGTCTGATTAGTTTTTTGGTCTAATCGGGACTTTTGATTGTCTAACTAGGGCTGTTAGGATCTAGATAGCACTTGAAGTAGGTCTGATTAGGACTTTTGAGAGACCAGGTAGACTCGGGATCGTAGGACTGGTTAGGACTTTGTTGGGGACCATGTAGACTCAGTGTTGTAGGTTTAATTAGACGTAATCAGGTCTAGTTAGCCTTAAGTTAGGTCTGGTTAGCCTTAAATTAGGTCTGGTTAGCCTTAAGGTAGGCTGTGTTTCGAGTCTAATAAGTCGGTTAGGTAAAATTATGCCTAGGGTAAGTCCAATCAAGTTTGTGCGAGAGTCTAAGAGGTCGGTTAGGTGAAAATATACCTTGTGTTAAGATCAATCAGGTCTGGTCTAGAGTGTATTAGATCCGTTTAGGTAAATTGTACCTAGGATGATGTACGATTAGACTTGGTTTAAAGTCCGTTAGATTGGGTTTAGGTTGAGTGCCTAGGTTAAGTCCGGTCAGGTCGTGTTTTCTAGGTCTTGTAGGTCTGATTAGGTAGAGACGTACCTAGGTTTAGGACTGATAGTCTAGGGTTAGAGCGTGTCAAGAACGGCTAGGTAGAAATATACCTAGGACTAAGTCCTCTAGGGTTCGGTCTCATCCCTTGTGTCATGTTACATCACTTCTAGGGTCGGTTAAGTCTCTTCCGGGTAGGGTCAGTTTTTTAGACTCTTGTCATATCGTCTTAGGATGATGGAGTTAGATTTTCTAACTCGGTATACCCCGAAAGGGGGTATGGTGGAAGGACTATCTAGGGGTCTCGGCAAACCTGAGAAATCGGGTTGCAGGAGTATGCCAAAGACCAGGTGGAGTGAGTGGTTCCACGGGTAGGTAGGAACACTACAAGAAGGTGTTGTAGGTCCCGGATGACGAGGTAGGGAGAGTCCGAGGTAGAAGGACATATGACCTCAGAGGAGTAAACCGAAGCTGCTTCGGTTCTCAGTGGAAGGTCAGGAGGTGAGGTCTTCACATTTAGGTAGAGCTTCCTTGGGTAGGATACTCAGGAGATGGTGTGAGCTGAGAGGTGTCGGGATTTCACCGGTAGAGTCGGTGTAGGTTGGTGCTAGGACACTCCCTCTCGAGGTGGAGCACATGCACTCACGTGTCTCATTCTCGGTGGAGCATCATAGATGACTAGGATCGTCTTCACGGGACAAAACCGTGGGACAATCTTAGTTGGCAGGTTAGGGTCCGAGGGTAGAAGTCACATACTCATAGGTAGTGTAGACTTCACGGAGATCCGGGCTAGGTATCTAGCGGGTTTGGTAGTATGACTCAGGTTAGTCTCGGGAGAAGTCGGGATAGACTTAGGAGACGGGTAGACGTCGGGTATAATCCTCAGGTTAGCTAGCGGGTAAAGTTTTGGACTTTACTAGGAGGGTTAGTTAGACGGTCTAGGGAGTCATACAACCGAGGGTAGCGTTTGCCGGTCGGGCGACGCATGTTAGGACTTCGGTTCGAGTCCTATCGGGGTGAACGTTCTAACACGTTTACCTAGTGTTTCAGGTTTGGATAAGTTGATCGGTAGCGGGATAAGGCGACGAGGCCTTGAGGAGTCATCGACGGGAGCTTCATCACATTCAGAGCGACACATGACTATCTCTGGTACATCAGGTAAGTGAGGTAAGTCAGGTAAGTTACGTTTTAAATTCCGACGAAAGTCGAGGGATCGACGAAAGTCGATCGGTGCTGGAAACGTAGAATCTCACTAGTGTTTATTGTTTGTTATAATTTTCATGTTCGTTCCTTTTTCCACCAAGATGGAGATTGTTGGGCTTCACAGCCCATATGGCGGAAAAGGAACGGCCCATAAACCATGGCCCAAAACGACGTGTTTCAATGTGAGGGTTAATGAACCCTAGGATTATTGCTCTCGTGTTACGAGCATGTGGCTTGAGGCAGGAGACGAAAAGGGAGAATGGAGAAGCCGAAAGAGAGATGGAGGAGCTTCTTGGCGATGCCGGAGCTCGGTTGACAGCAAGGAGGAGGTGAGATTGAAGGTCTCGGTAAGGGCTTTCTGGTTCTCGGTTGAATCTCGAGGCTGTTGTATTCTTTCTGGTTCTCTCTTGGGCGAGCCTCCGAATCTGTGTGGAGGTCGTCGGTTGTTGGTTACTACAGTTTCCATTCTCTAGTGGATTCACCGGCACCGTCCGGCCGAGATGTAGGCCCGAGGCAACTCGGTAACCGAACTCGTTAAAACCTCTGTCTTCTTCGATTCTTGAACACACGAGCGTCGGAGTGAAACTGCGAGGTCCGATACCGCTTCACATATAGTATGATAAAATATGTGATTACGTATACATATACACAGGTCTAGACCTACATGAAATTGGATGGGTTCCTACACCCTATCATATTATTAAAAAGGAAAAATGGCATAAACCCACACGAATTTTATCAAATGTGTAAAATCAGTCCATCAATTTTTAATTTGACAATTTTCCACACTCGATTTCAAATTTTCCCAATTACCCACATCAAATAAGAAAATGATTTCCAATTATCCACATAGAAAGGATTTAACATGCCAACTCAGCGTCTGATTACTGATGTGGCTTGAAACATAAAAAAAATTACCACGTCATCGAATCAGTTCACTTGGTTTAGAATATTTGATCCGGTTTTTACTAAACCGGATTTCAAAAAAACGATTTAGGGTTTCGAGTTGAAAAAAAAAGGTTTGAAACCTTGTCGGAATCCTAAACTTCGTCATCTTCCTCCTCTCGATTCTGATCCTCGCCGGCGGAATCTGGCTCAACCAAAAGGGCTCGACCGAGTGCGAACGGTTCCTCGACAAGCTCGTGATTGCAGTCGGAGTCTTCCTCATGATCGTATCGCCGTACTCGTCGTCGCGTGTTGCAGAGTGACGTGGCTTCTTTGGGTTTCTCTTCGTGATGTTCGTCTTGGTCTTGCTCATCTTTTGCTTCATCGTCTTCGGCTCCGTCGTCACGAGCAAATGAGGTGGAGAAGCTTTATCCAACAGAGGGTACATAGAGTACTGGTTCGGAGATTACTCTAACTGGTTGCAGAAGCGAGTGAACAACAACAAGAACTGAAACAAGATTTTTCACCAAAAAAAAAACTAGAACAATATCAGGAACTGTCTTGCCGATAGTCAAGATCAAATCCAAGTTAGTTGGTGACAGTGGACGATTTCTACTCGGAGCACCTCCCCCTTCTTCAGACACTGATAAAAAAAAACATGGATTAGAGGTCCAGATTCCTTGAATTCCTTCAAATTTGGCTGCTGTTGTTTTAGGGTTTTGTTTCTCCATTGATGTTTTGTCAGATTCATGGTTAATTTTTTATATGGATTCTGAATCTCTCTATAAACATGGTTTAGAAACTCATATTTTTTGTCTGGAATCTTCTGTTCCTCCCACTGGAAATTCAGATCCAGAAGGCAATTTATCGTCAGATCTAAGAATCCATTGACGAATTCTAGCAGATTTATCATTGAATTAATGTGAATCCATTGACCAAACCCTAAATCTCTCTTTTTTTAATCGGTTTAGTAAAAACCAGATCAAATTTATAAACTGTTTCTAGAACCGATTTAGTGATGTGTCATGTGATGTGTCTACGTGGTAATTTTTTTGATGTGTTAAGCCACGTCAGTAATCGGATGCTGAGTTGGCGCGTTAAATTTGTTTTTTGTGGGTAATTGGAAATTATTTTCTTATTTGATGTGGGTAATTGGAAAATTTTGAAATTGAGTGTAGGAAATTGTCAAATTAAAAATTGATGTACTGATTTTACACATTTGATAAAATTCGTGTAGGTTTATGCCATTTTCCCTATTAAAAATATATAATTTATTTATAAATTTGATAAAAAAAATTATAAAATATTATGAAATACTCCAAAAAATTTGTATTATTTTTGTAAGTTGATTGAATAAATTTGATAAAAAAAATTTATAAAATATTATGAAATACTCCGAAAAATTTGTATTTTTTTATAAGTTGATTGGATATTTTTTGTCCCCGATAATAAAATCTTTTACATACATACATACATACATAATCTAAAAATCCGCAATCATTACATGTTGGATGTGCATCAGATAAATCCGTATTTTTGTGCAAGAGTCGACAAATCACACGAGAAAGAATGTAAATCAGTAAATTATCTATAATTGATAGGTTAATATATGAGAATGCTAAAAGGATTCAGGCCTCTAACATTAGGGTTTAAGGGTCTAAAACATAAACAAATGACCTCTCAAAGGAAGCAGGTCCTATGTGGTGTATACCGCCCAAGCGATGATGGGTGTGGTTCTTTTCGGACAGGTAACTGAAAATCTCACACAAACATATCTTATTTGTGACATTAGGGTTTTATTTAAACTCATTTGATTATCTAATATTATTGGTTTGAGATTTACAAATGGAGAGAGACCCGAAACTAAAATCCATATGATTTTTTTTTTTGTATGTGTAGGAGATAAAAGGAGTTTTCAAGATGAATGTGATGCTCAAACTATCCCACCTTTAGAAACTTTTTGACGTTTCATGTGATTAAAACAATTTTAAAATAAATGGATTTAGAAAATATAATATTCTTTTTGGATAACCGGTATTTTGGATCGGAACCCAAACTAATCCCAAAACCAAAAGCAAACCTTGTGATTGAAATTATGGCTTTCCTCTCCAATTTGAAACTCAAACTCGGAAACAGACGTTTTACCATTTCACCGGTTGAACTATCCAAACTGGATTTTGAAAATGTAATATTATACATACACGTCTAGATAATGTTTTTTTAGCATTTTGTAAAAGAAACTCAAAATCGTTCGATTAGAGAGTTTATGATAATCATTTGTCTCCACCACGCACAAGCAGTTGAATTTACCAAATTACCATTTGATAATAACAATAACCAAAAGCATACCCGTTTCAATAAACCACATAAATAGACAAAAATATCTTGGAAGTTTTTCAAGTTCCTAACTAAGAAACTCATGGAAAAACCTCGACAAGACACCAAATGGAGAGATGAGATGACCGACCCGACACCGATGTTTTTCTCCCTCTACCTCTCCTGTGACTATGATTTCGAATTCACGAGCAAATGATCAAAAGTCTTTGAGATTTCGAACTGAGTAGCGGAAGATTGTTCAGAAAACTTTTGATCCAAAACCTACTCACAAAAAACTTCTGGCAAGACAAAACCTTAAGGAATGGTGACTAACAATCAGAGATTATGATCTATTGTAAGGGCAACCAGAAAGAAAAAAAAGTATATGGTACCATGGAGGAAAGGGTTCACCTTCCTCTAGAAATCGCTTCCTCCAGTTCCTCGTGCGACGAAGGAAACAGTTCTATATACCGACTCCCTAATGTCTTTCTGTCTTTCACCATTGCAGCTCTCGATTCCTCTGGATTCACAAACTCCACATAGGCTTCCCCGGTGGGACGCCCCTCAGCATTAACGGTTATATGGATAGAGTCTTCAGACAAATCGAAATCTTTAAAGAAGTCCAATATGTCTTCCTTCCCTGCCGAGAATGGCAGTCCTCTCAATCTCAGGATACCTGTGTATTCATCGGCGGATTCCTTTGAATCATCGTGAGATTTAGCCCTCTGCCCACTTGTCCGAGGTGAACCACCTCCACGGCCCCCGCTACCGCCACCTCCACTACCACTGCCACTACCACGAGTTTCTGCAACCTCGTTGGCAATAGCCATATAGTATTCCTGTTTCTTACTTCTGAAAACCTCGACATATCTCCTACCCATGTTCTGCCTGTTTTTCTGTAGGGCGAAATCAATCTGGAGGGGATAGCCAAGAACACAAAACGCTTCCCCGGTGAACTTATGGTTCTTGTGAACAAAAAGGATATCAACCACGTCCAAACCTCGGAAGAACTCAACTACGTCAAGTTCTGTGCAATTGAAGGGAAGACCACGAAGTCGAACGACCGGGAAAGGAGCCGCAGCTGTAAATGCATAAGGGTTGTACACAAAACCCGAACCGGGATGAGGTCCATAGAATGAAGGACCTTGATCTATCATCCTTTGACGCTTAGGACCCATTTCACGGTCATCACCACCGTCTCCGTACCTACATTCAGCAACCCAGAAAACCAATTACATCAAAATCAAATTCACTAGGAGCTGAATTCAGAAACCAAACACGATCCGAGAGTGTAATCAGATACACAAAATCCTAAAATCTGACTGAAATATCTTCCTTGTGCTGAAGTAAAGCTAGACTCAGCAGATTTTTGAGACCCAGTTTCTTGAACAATCTACAAATCGTCCAATCGAACAGATATAGAAGTTATCAGAAACTGAAAGGAAGGTAATTTAGGGCATGGATCGAACCAAGGACACCTAAACCCTAACTAAGGGAAACGAAATCGAATCAATTAAGAGAGAATCTAAGAGATTGAAGGGCTTACCCTCTGTAGAACATCTTTGACTCCGGACGATTCCAAGGATTTCTGTCAAACTCGGAAGAAAGTTCGAGGGAGCTTCGAAATGTGATGTCAATATGGGTTGCCCAACCCATTTGGGCCCAACCCATTTGGGTTTTAAAAATTATAGGTTTGGGTTGGGTCAACCCAATAATAATTGTTATATGGGTTGGGTTAACCCATAAAACCCATAAACACCTAGGGGTGTAAAATGGGCGGGTCGGGCCGGGTTCGGACCGGGTTCAATTCGGGCCTAGAATTTTTCGGGCCGGGCCGGCCCGCCCATTTATTTTTCGGGTCTAGGATCGATGGCCCGGAGCCCGGCCCTACAGGGCTTCGGGCGGGTTCGGGCCGGGCTTCGGGCTTTTTATTAAATAAATTTTTTTTTACGATAATAATAATAATAATAATAATAATAATATGAAACATTTAACAAAAATATTTTTAAAACCGATAACAACAAAGTTATTTAGTTCACAAATAAAAATAAAATTGAAAAAATTATCCAATTGTTCAATTCTCCAACACCACAACATGCGATTAAAAACTTTTAAACGTGATAAAAAATAACAAACATAATATAAAAAAAAATTCTATGATGTAATTAATTTAAAACCTATAGAAAAAAATCAATATGTTCATATACAAACAAAGGTTTTAGTGATGTCAATATGGGTTGCCCAACCCATTTGGGCCCAACCCATTTGGGTTTTAAAAATTATAGGTTTGGGTTGGGTCAACCCAATAATAATTGTTATATGGGTTGGGTTAACCCATAAAACCCATAACCACCTAATTAACCCATTTAATTTTCTCACAATAAACTTATTATCATTTAAACATAATAATCTTTGAGATATTTTTTTTAGTTCGTACACATATATATCGGATTCTATTTGAAAATTATACCGATTTTTCGGATATCGGATTATCAATTTTTTTGGTACCGTTCGGTTCAAAAACGACAATGAGTTTTTCGTTTCAATTCGGAAACGATATCGATTATTTCGGTTTGATTCAGAAACGAAATCGATTTTTTGATTATGTTCGATTCGAAAACGATATCGATTTTTTCGATTCGGTTCGAAAATGGTGCTGATTTTTCGAATATCGGGGTTTTGAAATTTTCGGTACTATTCGATTCAAAAATGGTAACAAATTTTTTTGTTCGATTCAGAAACAAAATCGATTTTTTCGATTCGAAAACGAAATCGATTTTTTCGATTCGAAAACGAAATCGATTTTTTCGATTCGGTTCGATTCGAAAACGATATCGATTTTTTCGATTCGGTTCGATTCGAAAACGATATCGATTTTTTCGATTCGGTTCGATTCGAAAACGATATCGATTTTTTCGATTCGGTTCGATTCGAAAGCGATATCGATTTTTTCAATTCGGTTAAAAAATGGTACCGATTTTTCGAATATCGGGTTTTTGAAATTTTCGGTACTATTCGATTGGAAAATGGTAACAAATTTTTTGGTTCAATTCAGAAACGTTATCGATTTTTTTGGTTGTTCGGAAACGATACCGATTTTTTGGATATCAGGTTTCTAAACTTTTTGGTATGGTTCGATTCGAAAACGGTAACGAGTTTTTCGGTTCGATTCGAAAACGATATCAATTTTTTTCGTTTTGATTTGAAAACGGTGCCAATTTTTTCGGTTCGGTTCAAAAACGATACCAAATATTTCGGTTCGATTCAAAAACGATAGCAAACTTTTCAATCCGATATTATATTTTTTAATTCGCATACATATATATGTTTATATATACGTACATATATAATATATATTTAAATATATATACAACGTATATTACTATTTATATATCTATATATAAGAATTTTAGTTATTATATAATAATATAGTGGGTTGAATGGGTTAATATAAATGTTAATGTTGATAATATAGTGGATTTTAATGGGTTGAATGGTTTAACCCATTTAACCCATGGGTTGAATGGGTTAAAACCCACTTAACCCATTTAAAAAAATTATTCAAATGGGTTAAACCATTTAGGTCAATAATCGGGTTGGGTCGGGTTAACTCGCATAACCCGACCCATTTTGACATCTCTACTTCGAATTGGAATCTCGCCGTTGAAATTTCTGATGAAGTCCACGAAGGGCGATGGGGTGGGCATTTCCTGATTTTATTGGGTTCGGTTAGATTTCGGTTCATTCGGTTTGAGTACAAAATCCAATCGAATTCGGTTCGGTTCGATTTGATTTGGGTTTCTTGGTTATTTACAGGTTGGGACTGGTTTGGATCAAATTGGATCTAAAAATATCAAACCAAATGAGATTTGGCTCGATTTCATTTGAAATTATCCGGTTTAGTCAGTTCGGTTTTGACCAAGACATCAACGATCAAACGATTTTGGGGATGCATTAGAGAGCATCTGAGTTGAGATGGTCAAACCAAAAGTAATAAGTTGCCAAAAATATATATTTTTAATATCTCTTGATATCGTCAATTACGTTAAACAAATCTTTTTATATATCTTAAAAATTATAATTCTTTCAAGTATATCTTAATATCTATTTTTCTATCCACAAATATTCATCGAAAAACATTTGATACAGTTAACACTAAATTACCACATCACCACGTCAAATGTAACCCAGAACAGAGAATAAACTGAACGCTAAAAGTTAATAAAATAATTTAATATATTTTTTATACCTTAATTTTAGATTTCTTTAGCTAATAATAATAATAATAATAATAATAATAATAATAATAATTCATCATCATTTTATATCATTGCGAATTTACGATCAATCTGAAAAAAAAAAAAACCGAATCGGAATTTCGATCGAAAGCCTCTACTTCCCATATCGGTTCACTGTAAAAAAAAAAATGTAATCGGAAGCTAGGTATAAGAGAATTATAAGGTAACAAAATACTTAGAGATTATACAAAATGATACTAAGACCGTTCCTTTCACAGATAATACACATTTGCTATTTCCACCTGCCAAAAAAACAACAAAGAAGATAATTTATAAGGTAGCAAAAGACTGAGATTAATATTAGGATTCAAAGATTTTTTCTACCCTTACGTTTACCATCTTAGTAATTTTGGGTTTACTATTTAAATATAGGTAATTATTATATTGTCCATTGAGATTTTTTCAATGGAACCACCACGTGATCTAAAGACCAACTGGGTATAGGTTTTGTAAAACCGATAACCAAACTTAACCAAAACCCGAAACCGATTTGACCAGTCCTAATACCAAACGCAATTGCAAGCAAAAACCGGAGAGTATATTTGATGTTGTATCGTACCTGTTGAACGCGGCAGCATCTGCGAAGAGATTCAAATGCTTTCTATTGATGACCGAATCTATATATTAACGACCGCTGCCCGTCTAATGCTAAATCCGAATCGAACCAAAACTGCAGCACTAGCCCTGTGTTTTTATGCATACACCCGCAGGGAAGCGAGATCGAGATCGCCTTTTTCGTTAATTTTCGCCAAACAACATGGACTGGCCTAGAACAGTTCTGACACGAATCTGCGGAAGCAAAAAGGTTCATCATCACGGCTGGCTGATTAAACAAACGGCGAGTACAAGGAAAAATGAAGAGAATCCGTCTTCTGACCTTAACGTCAAGGCAGGGATCAGTGACCATGTTCTTTAGTTGGGAAATAATGCCCGCATCCCGCAGTTTCACGTGCCGATCAAATGCACCCAGGCTCGAAGGGCTGGTGAGATTTATGATCGTCCAGACGGTGGCAGTGCGTAGTTTTTTCTCGCTGCTCTGCAAAAACTTGAGAACGAAATTCTGCGACCCGGACTCTGCTTCTTGAGGTAAGATTTGGTGCATAACTGCTTCTTTGTGTAACTCGGACCCGCTTGCTACATTTGTGAACACGTACATTCCCTGCGACGTGATTATTATCAGCAATCTTACCGTCAAAACAGATAGATAGACTTTCTATTTATAGTTTGATGCCCGACCTGTATCGCGATTTCGGGTTGTGGTACTTTCCTTAATTGCCTGCCCACAGCATCTAAGACAAGACAATCCTCGTCAAGCACGAACTCGATTGAGCTGATACATCCATCAACAAGATTGCGAAGAAGAGCCAAAGCTTGCTCTTGCACAGAAGGCTCGGGATCTGGGACAGTAGAGTAGAACATGAACGAATGCATGGGCAGTTTTAAAACAAAGCAACTGAAATCTGTACCGGTAATGAGGCGTGAAAATTCAGGAGCCTTGAGGTCTGAATAAATCATTTCTTTGCATTTTATGTCGGCGAGGAACATAAGGTTCCTCAGAGCTTGTAGAGCGCCAACCCGTGTTTGTGGATCCATCGATTTCGATAACTCGATGAGTTGTTTCGTGCCTCCACACTCTATGAATCTTGATCTACGCGTTGTAAAATCCACTACTATATTACTGATAGCACCGAGGGCTGAGACCTGGAAAAAGCAAAAAAAAATGACGCACTTGATATCATATCGAGATTGATTTCGTTACATCGGGTCTATATATGCGGAGAATACCTAATAACAGGCAATTAGGGTAACTGAAAACAGATATACCTGGACAGAGGTTGATGGATACTGCAGTAACTGAACCAAGGGAAACATAATTTTCTCGTCGATAAAAAGCCCTGCACTCAAATTCTAAATGATTTGTTTCAGGGGCCTAGCAACAAATATCAAGCACCTGAATACTCAAACTTTCCAGAATCCGTTGTTACAAACCTTGATGGATCGAGCAGAGTTTCTTAGGCAAATGCAAGCGGCGCATCGTACATCAGCACTTTCGTGTCTCAGACCGTCACTCAGCACATCTACCACCTAGTTCAAGGGACATATCGTATACAAAAACAAGAATTTTCTATAAGAGTCATCCGAATATTCAGAACTACAAAAGGAAATCTTGGTCACGATTATAGCATAAAAAATAGCTCTCTTCATGTTTTTCTCGAATTAAAAGTTTATCTTCGACACTCAGTTAAATATATGACACTAAATTGTATTTTTAGCCCAAATATTATGGATTTTCATCTATGTCAATGATTCTAACCTAAAACCTAGGAAGGGAGAGGAATATACCAAGACAAAATTATCTAAAATCACAATCGTATTACTAGCAAGAAAGATAACCTTTCACATGAAATATAGCAAGAAATTATCCGAATTTTCCTTACGTGGAAAGCAACTTAATCAAAGACAAGAAGTTTTCAAAATACACGACCAAGGCCTCCAAATTGTTCATGTGCCATTCACTCCTCCCAAACTTCCATTTGAGGACTAAGAATACTTGAGTGTTACCATTATCATTGCATGCAACCTTAAACCACTGCAAGATGGATGCCTTTTCATTCTCTAAGTATACGAGCAAATACCAAAGTAGCACATTTTCAAAGGAAACAGAACTGGAAGGCAAGTAGCCTCCTCATGCAATATGTCTAAGTAACTGACAGGATATTGACAGGATCCAAGCAGTAGATAACCTCATACTTCAATGCAGAAAGAACGTAAAATTACATCAGAGCAAAGGAAAGCAAATCATAGGTTCCTAAAATGACCACGTTAAGACCTAAAAACAAGTTCTTCTCACCCAAGAAGCAGACATTACATTTCAGATCAGTGAGGACTTTCTCAATCCGGATTACTATCCGATTACACGACAAAAAACAATTGTGCCCACAATGAAAAGGAAAAGGAAATAAAAATACTAGGTTAGAAGATGAACCAGTGCCACAACAACAACATATACAAGCTGGAACTAGAATAACCCGTTGAGACAGGAAAATAAAAGCCAATTGCAAAGGAAATCCAAGAGATAAACTGCTGAAAGTAATATATGCCAACACACCTGCAATGACAGAAACCTTGACCTGCACTCCTCCAGCTTTGAGCACATTTCTGCAAGAGACAGTAGCATTCCCTGACGACGTTTGGGACGTAGCTCACTCGTCCTTAAATAGTTAAGAAGCTTTTCAATAGCATTGGCCTCATAAGCTAATTTTTGCAGATCCTCCTTCCCAGCAAGCAGAGTAGAAAAACCCAAGGCAGCTTCATCTCCAACTTGACCAGAGTCATCAAGGAGCTCAAGCATAGTACTTAGCAGTCTGATCTTGATTCCCTTGTCTTCCAAATAGCATGGAGCAGAGTTGTTTATGACAACTAAACACAAACAAGAAAGCAACCTCGTCTTTGGATACCTGTCCTTTAGTAATGCAGTTACAGAACTCAGACATCTCCCATTTTCTATCCCCACAAATCTTGAAATAGCTTGAGAGTTGTCCTTTAAAACTGTAGCCAGTGATTCCAAGCAAGAATCTCTTTGGCTTAAAGAACCGTCAAGAAGGCTAGCGAGCTTCTCAAGAACACCGGCTTCGCATAGGAGTTGTTGCTCTAGACTTGTTCGACAAGCATGAGAGATAACGCTCGCGCCAAGTCCGCTGACATTTCCATTTTCGCTATTCAACAATGTAAAGAGAAATTCCATGTTTTTCTCTTGATGGAAGTCGTAGTTAGGAGCAAGTTTAGACTGAAATATCATTCTAAGTGAACGAGCACCCGCATCTACTACCTGAAGCATAAACAAGGAAATTGTTGTCACACCCATTCCCAATTAATCAAAACGGGGAATACTTTTTATACTGTCCTCAATCAGAAATGGTGCAAATCTATTGTAATCTTAAAGCAAGAAAGACATGCAATATTAGAAGCACGAGACATGGGAACTCGAAAGCCAATGCTTTGAAACCAAAACAATCCATATGATGCAGACAACAAACGAATGTCGGTTCCAGACATTCAAACTACAAAACCCTTCTCTTCCGTAGCCTTCGTGAAACCAAAATCCACAGACGCAATAACGCTTCAACGCAATTCTCAAATTGTTATTTAACATGACAAGCATTGACTAAAACGTTGAATCGCGTATTAAACACACAATCAAGTTCTTGCAGAATTTGGCATTCTTCCTTATATTCATTCAATGTCATTGCCATACGAAATCAAACACGAATCAGAAAAGCCGTGACCATGGACCATAGTCAAAAACGAATCACCTTCTCATCCGGGTTAGTGAGGAGCCGCAACAGGTGAGGAAAGGCTCCGGCATCGAGAACCGCCTGAACGCCAGCTTCGAAGCCGCAGGCGAAGCTCCCGAGCGCCGCCGCGGACTGGACAAGGATGTTCCCCTTGCCGCCGCATTTGTCGTCGTCTCCGGCAGAGTAGTAATCCGACAACACGGCGGAGATGGCGGGAACGGCTCCGAGTTTGAGGAAAGAGAGCTTCTTGGTGCGATTCCCGATGATCTGGTTCTTAACCTCGCGTAGGGCCTTGAGCTTGACATCGGCGTCAGGGGAGGCGATGCGGGAGATGAGGTCCCCCTGCCGGTCATAGGAAGAGGAGGCGGAGACAACGGAGACGGCGGTGGTGGGCATGTCGGAGATTGTGGCTCCGGGGGGGATCGGGATTTGCTCCTGTGGAGAGAGAGTTGGATGGGGAAGGGATGGAAGACCTATTTTTAACCAAAATTATTTGGTGGAAAAATAAATAATTTCTAAACATAGGCTTACGATTTTATTTTATTTTTTTAATTATGAAAATAAAGTTGGATTGGATGTGATAAAATTTTGGAATTAGTGATGGAAGAAACAAGTTGGGAATAAGTTTTTTAGAAAATGCTTTTAAAAATGAGTTCGAAAATTAATGATGTGGAAATCATTTATATTATTTTACGTGTTTCACATTTTTATCTAATTTTGATAATTGTATATTAAATGCAGACCTAAGAATTAACATATTTGTTCGTCACAAATTTAACATTTCAAGTTTTTTTTAATATTTTAGTATCTGAATTTCGATACCAGTAATCACAACGTAATGACAAAAATAATATGACCATAGAGAAAAATAATAAATCGATTTAGATTTGAACGTGATTGTTTTACCTGGCATGTAGTAAAATAATTGAAGTGTATATTTACCGTGTAGGAAAATATAAATTTGGATATCAAAACAAAACACATAAAAATTTGCACTAGTATTTTATAATTTTTCATATTTTTTTATAACAAAGTGTTTGGGTTCGTTTGCCAGTATTGTAACATTTTTCGGTTGAACAATATATATTAGTTATTAAATTATAGTATAATATTATAACTATATAATAATCGTATCATTAATTTAAAAATAGTAATTTAATAAAGGAGAATTTAATAGACACTGGAATCTGCCCAAGACAAAAATAGACAAAAAAAAAAACAACGACGATTAACCCCAATAAAGAATTTGGGATCACAACGATTTTTAAGAAACCTTAGATTTTGGTTATTCACTGTACTAATTGAAATAAATTTCATTTTGTTATTATTTTATTACAATTTTTATAAAAAAAATTAAAAAAAAAACCCTCCCATTCTAAAACCATTATTTAAAAAAACTAAATTTATAAAAACAGTTATTTTTCTATTTTTAAATTCTGAAAACTCTAAAAAAACCTCCCATTCTAAAACCCTTTGATTTATACAGCTTAGCCAAAATGAAAAAAAAGAGAAGCAAACCCTAATTATCCCAATCCTAATCTGCTCTCTTTCTATCAACGACGGCCGGTCTCTCGTCGCCAGTCATCTGTCTGCTTGTCTCTGCTTCGTGCGATCGTCTGCGGTCTG
Source organism: Tarenaya hassleriana (assembly GCF_000463585.1). Lineage (NCBI taxonomy): Eukaryota > Viridiplantae > Streptophyta > Magnoliopsida > Brassicales > Cleomaceae > Tarenaya > Tarenaya hassleriana. Next base: position 1,304,938 of record NW_010966021.1, on the reverse strand, counting down.
CCTCTCTCTCTCATTCATCTTCCGTCCTCTGGTTCGTCGTCGGTCGATTTTGTCAACGTAAGCTTCTCCTTTCTGGGTTTTTCTTCTAGGACTCGCGTATGAACAGAAGCCGCTGCAAGTGGAATTTGGTTTACTTATCTCTATCTGTTGCTAGGATGCTTCACGTTTTGTGTTCCCTATTGAAGGATTCATGGGAGAGACGGAGAGAATCTTGTAATACATGTTTGGGCTTTTAAAATGGCTTGGTTTCTCATTGGGCGATTCTCGATTTCACTGGAGCTGCCATTGTCACAGGGTTTGTTTTATTGAATCAAAGAGAGAAATAGAAAAACCCCTTTTACTCTACCATGTTTGATCTCTTGCATCTTGATGTAGTATTTTGAGATTGTCTGCTACTTGGTTTAATTTGACAGAAACTTCTTTTGGAGATCAAATGTACATCCTATCTCATAACAGAGAGCGCATATATGTTTTTCCATCGTCACAAACATTGTTTTCCTCATCATTTACTAATTGAATAAGCAATTTTGGATAAAAGGTTTTGTTTTTCTTCTTTGTAGCTGAGATTGTTCGTCCTTATTTGTTTATGAACTTGCATGTTTTTTTTCAGAAAAAACAAGTTAGGGCCGACCCGAACCCGAACTGAGTCCTATAGGGCCGGGTTAGTCGCTAGGATTGTTGGTATCTTTCTTTGCAGAAGCAATTTCTCGGGGAAATTTTTCGCTGTTATCAGCAGGTCAGTCATTTCAGCTGCTAAATTTGTCTACGATTGTTTCTCATTCTTCTCTTAGTTGCTTAGATTTGTAGCCGCGTGCATAGTATGGTAAATTGAAATGGAATTTAAAACGACGTCATTTTTCAACTCAAGCTTCAGGGATTTCTTCTCACGGTTTTGTTGCCATCCTGTTGAAACACCAGGAGGAAAAGGCCTCACACATGGCGCTTTGTAGAGCTCGAGCTGCTTCTTCTGCTTTGTTCAAAAGTGCTGTCCGTCCAGTTTTTCGCAATTTCTCCACTGGTATGTACTCCTTAGTCTTCTTTCCATCTGTTGATTTTACTCTGGATTTCCTGTTTAGCTCTCGAGAAAAATGAGCGGGTAACTTTTTTAAAAAGAATGTTGTTTTCTGTCCGAAAAGTAGTTTTGCTTCTCTGTCCGAAAAAGAATGTTGTTTTCTGTCCGAAAAGTAGTTTTGCTTCAGCAATTTAGAAGCGCAGACGGGCATAACGTCTGTGATCAGGATCTAGCTCTTCTGTACATTTATATGCTGGAATTAAGTTGAGAAAGGTGTTTATATGTGTAGAACTTAAGCTTTGCGGTAAATCCATCCATGTCCTTGTGCGCTGAGTTTTACAGGCCCTCTCTTCACTTATCAGCTGCAGATGTGGCCGACGCACAAAACCAGTCCTTGATTGAGAACATGAAACGGGAGATGCTCCACATGGATATCAACTCAATGGTAGGAAGCTGCATGCCCTTAGGAATGATGCGGATTGGGACAATCATCCACAACATCGAGGTGAACCCAGGGCAGGGCGGGAAGCTGGTCCGAGCAGCTGGAACCAACGCCAAAATCCTCAAGGAACCCGCATCGGGGAGGTGCTTGATAAAACTTCCATCGGGCGACGAGAAATGGATTGATTCGAGATGCCGGGCCACAGTAGGGACAGTATCAAACCCTGGCCACGGAGCTAAGAAGCTGAGGAAGGCCGGGCAGAGCAGGTGGCTAGGGCGGAGACCAACGGTTAGAGGTGTGGCAATGAACCCAGTGGACCATCCCCATGGAGGAGGTGAGGGGAAAAGCAAGAGTAGCGGTTGCAGGGGGAGGACGTCCGTCTCGCCATGGGGAAAGCCATGCAAAGGGGGCTACAAAACCGCCCGGCTCAACAAGAAGAAGTAGACATTTGTATTTTGCTCATCCCTGATAGAGATTCAGACGTTTCTACCAGAATCAGAAGAAAAGCTTGCCGATGCGTGAGACGCAAGGCAAGGGACCGTACACATCACTCTGATGTTGCTCGTGTTTTTTCTGATGATATATAGTCTGTTAACAAGCTCCCCTGTTTTTCTATATCAATATATGAATAAATATATGATTTCGGTTTCAGGATTTATATATATATAATAAATTTCATGTTATGCTGACTCCTGCAGAGCATATTGGTGAGGAAGCAATACACGCCCACATGACTGCATGTGTTCTGTCAACTATATAATATAATTTGTGCCACATAAAGGGAGGGAGGGAGAGAGAGAGGGAGCTAAATATGGCGCTTGAAACGTGCTCCTGTAACCATTGGCAGTAATAATTTTCTCTGATCCCAAAAAGAAATTCGAAGGGGAAAAAACAGACAGCAAAACATCCTTATGTCGTTGTCATAAACTTTCTCTCCCAGCCATGGCGATCCCCGCTGCTATTGTCTTTGTTCCCCTGGGCGTGCTCTTCCTGGTCTCAGGCCTCATCGTCAACATTATTCAGGTCATTTCAATTTCATTCTCTCTCTCTCTCTCTCTCTCTCTCTCTCTCTCTTTTTTGTTTGTTTCCTTCAAGGATCTGGCGTTGTATCAAACCTATTCACACCGTCGAATCCCTCAAATTTGATCAGGATGACGCTTTCATTCTTGAAATGGTGTCTGATTCTGTTCACACATGAAGATCCCTGTCTTTGTAGTTTTGGGTTTTGTTTTTTTGTTTCGATTTCTTGAGATTCGACGTTGTCTTTTTCACGGCAAAATCTTTGGACTGGTTTTCATTGGACAAGAAATCAAAAGTTATACAAATGGGTTGTATGTATGTTTTCTGTCGGTACAGGTGGTCCTCGTCATCATTGTTCTCCCAATCTCGAGGAATTTGTACAGAAGAATAAACAAAGCAGTCGTCGAGTTACTATGGATGCAGCTTATATGGCTCGTTGATTGGTGGGCTGCTACCAAGGTTGTTCATTGTTTTCTCTTTCTAATGTCTGATCTTCCAGTTTGGTTCTGTTCGGTTTCGTAACGATCGTAATGTCGAATGTGCCATAAGAACACCTCAGTTCAAGATTACATGTCTTGTCCTGTCGTAGCCAGACACCAAGAAAAACCATTTCAAAGAATATGACCGAATGGCCCAGGAGAAAAAAGTACAAGAACTACTGATCTTGACAACCTTGTTCTTGCTGCAGGTTAATCTGTACATCGATGCAGAAACTCTAGAGTCACTCGGTGAGACGATAATGCTGGCGAAAAATCTCGTACGGGTCCCCCGACAGTGAATGATCTCGGCTTCTTGTTTTGTACAAACTGCAGGGAAAGAACATGCTCTCCTCATTTGCAATCATCGAAGCGACATCGACTGGCTTATCGGCTGGGTCTTGGCTCAGGTCTGTTCCTCTTTCTCCATCATCTAACAAATTTCTGTCGAAACCCGAGTTTTCTTTCTTGCCTGTCGGAATCTTAAGAAGCTCATACTTTTCCTGTCACTCCATACGCTTTTTGATAATCTCCTCTTCTGAACTTTTGATATCTCTGCGTTTTCTGATAAGATATTAATGCTATCACAGCGTGCAGGTTGTCTCGGAAGCTCGCTAGCCATGATGAAGAAAGAAGCTAAGTACCTTCCAGTGAGTTTCTCTTTGGTCTTCTGCAAATTTTCTTGTATGCCCACCGAATGTTCCCGTGTTTCGCATGCACTGAAATGCCACAGTGCAGATCATAGGTTGGTCGATGTGGTTTTCGGAGTACATATTCCTGGAAAGAAGCTGGTCTAAAGACGAAACCACTCTGAAGGTGCTGCTTCTATGTCGTCCCGTCCCGTTTCCGTTTCCTTGCCATTACTTGTTCCTCTGCTCATGACAGAATATGATTTGGATGTCGTTTTCAGACAGGTTTAAAGCAACTGGAGAACTTTCCGACACCGTTTTGGTTAGCTCTTTTCGTCGAAGGGACTCGTTTCACCCAGCAGAAGCTCGAAGCTGCTAAAGAGTACGCCTCTTCTAGAGGCTTACCATCTCCTCGCAATGTCTTGATTCCTCGTACCAAGGCGGGTTTTCCCCTAAACGACCCTCGCCTCGTTCGTCAGTTTTTTTATCCGAATTTGCGATTCTTGAAAGTCTTGATTTCGGTATTTGCAATCAGGGATTTGTTACGGCGGTAACTCACATGCGGTCTTTCGTCCCGGCGATATATGACTGCACATTAGCAGTTCCGAGGACACAGCCTTCACCGACACTGCTTAGGATATTTAGCGGCCAGTCCTCCGAGGTAGGAACCGTTACCGAACCCGACAGACAAATTCGGTATCTTTTGCCTGCTTTTGTTTCGTTAAATCTACTCAAGGAGTTCGATGAACATCTCTTGGCTTAGTTCGTGTCTTCAGAACAAAAAGTCTGACTTGTTTCTGTCTCGATTCTTGATCAACCGAAGATTCGAAACGAATCCGTAATGGTTCTCACGCAGAAAACAAACCCATTTGTCGCGTTTTTTTGTTATAATGTTATAAGAAACCCTCTTTGCTTGAAGGTAAACCTGCAGATCAGACGGCACAAGATGAGCGAATTGCCAGAAACTTCAGATGGAATTGCACAATGGTGCAGAGATTTGTTCATCACCAAGGTAACAATAACCATTCTGCACACAAAAAAAAGAATCAATCTTTCCCTTTTGTTACGGATGGAACTAATCATTTCCCCGCGATCATCAGGACGTTCAACTCGAGACATATTTCACCAAGGACGCGTTCAGTGACCTGAACGTTCACGATATCGGCCGCCCAGTTAAGCCATTGATTGTACGGACAAACTCTGAGCTTTTGAATCCTTCGTTCACTTATCAGACAGTGCTTTGATGAAATGCTTCATTTTGAAACCTTGTGTCTATGTTCTTGTTGTCCGAAAAACAGGTGTTCACAACTTGGTTCAGTCTCCTCGTGTTCGGCGGGTTCAAGCTTCTGCAGTGGCTTTCCACCGTGGCCTCGTGGAAAATCATCTGTTTATCGGCTTTCTTGTTGGTTGTAACGACGATAATGATGCAAGTTCTCATTCAGTCTTCAGATTCAGAGCGTTCAACTCCTGCAAAGAGAGACGTGCATGATCCTGCTCAAGAACAGCTTCTCCCTGCGTAACCTGAGAAGCCTCTAGCCCAATCAGAAGGTTTGACTTTTTTTTGCTTTTACAGAATGTCTAAATGATTTTGATTTTTTTTTCCTTATTGGTAAAAGTTTTTTTCCCCTAATTAATTCAATGTTACTATCTCTTTTTTTTTGTGGATTGTATTTTTTATTTTTTCCTAATTGATTCAATGATATGACTAATGATAGTATTATTGTTATTATTGCTGTTAATGTGGCCTTTTGTTTTTTTAATATTCTGGATATGCTATTATTTGTGGTGTGATCAGATCCCAACTAATCCACAATGTGGCATCTCTTTTTTTTAAAAAAAAAATGGAACCATAATTGTTGTTTAATTAATTAAATCTCGAAATCCGTAGAATGTGATATTGATTTCTTATCCACTAAAACAGCCTAATTGGTAGAATCAGCTTTGATATTGAAAATAAATATACATATATTAATAAGATTTTTTTAAAAAATTATTACATTGTTAGATATAAAAAAACTAAAAATAAAATGTATTTTTTTTTAAATAAAAACCGAACTCTAACTACAAAATCTAATTTATGGGTTTAAACTAGGGATGTCAAACGAGCCGGCTCAGACCAGCTCGGACCAGCTCGTTTCGAGCCAGCTCATTTTCAGCCCAGCTCGTTAAGCCCATTTTTATTTGGGCCAGAAAATTTCTGACTCAGTCCAAGTCGCTTAACTCGCGAGCCGGCTCATATTTTTCTAAATACCTAAAAAAATCATATCAAATTATATAAAATCATATCCAAATGATATATCAACATAAAAAGAACATACCAATACATCCAAATCATACTTATATTCACAATCACAATTCATATACAAAAAATCATTTTCAAATAGATAAAATCATAATCCATCCATGTACAAAAAACCATTTTCAGATCCTAATCCATCCGAATCTATACATAAAAAATTATCTCCAAATCAAAATATCATACCAACAATATCAACATTTTCAAGTTTCAACGTAAAATTTTTTTTTACTCCAGCTCGCGAGCCAGCCGAGCCAGCTCGTTTGGGCTCGGCTCGTGGCGAGCTGGCTCACTCAGCCCATTTTTATTTGGGTTCAGATATTCTTGACTCGGCTCGGTAAAAAAGGAGCCAACCTCGAGCCGGCTCGCAAGCTCGACTCGTTTTGACATCCCTAGTTTAAACAGATTTAATGGATCGATCCAATCCATTATTATTATTAGATCGATGGGTGTACCCATTTGATATCACTAGTTGTGTTCTCTTCACTTATGTGGTAGTTAATATTCTTATTTTGTCATGCAAATAAATAGTTTCCTTACGGATATTTGATATTACGTTTTTCGCTGCAAAGGAAACAGTACGCATGGAATATAACAAAAAAACTTAGATTTATTTATTTTTGGTAAATTTATAATTTTCTATAAATAAAATAAGATAATTTAGATTTAATATCAAAATAAAATATTCATCAAAATATAAACTTAAATTTAATCATATGAATGAAATATTATTATAGAATGAATTTATAAAAATATTCAAACTCAGAGTAGAATATTTTTTGGATTAAATTTGATATTTGATATTTTTTGTTTGTAATCACTAATGGATGAATTATTGTAATAAATATCAAATAAAATATGTTTAATAAATTATATAGCTAATGTTTTTTTAAGAATGTAAAAACGTCCATTTTTGTAGTACAGACCATTCGGAAATTTTCAAAGATTGATAGTTCGGATTTATATACAAATATAGTTATAAATATATATACATATATAAAATAAGAGTGAATATTTGATCATTTAATTCTATAGAAATATATACTAATCGATTTTTATTAAGAAAAATGTATATTGTCTTAAGACATTTTTTCGTTTTTTTTTCAATTTTTTAAAATTCGATCAGATTCGATTCGATTATTTAGAAATGTTACCATTCAATTTTTTGAATGATTCGATTTGGAAATGATATCGATTTTTTCGGTTCGATTCGAAAATGAAATCGATTTTTTCGGTTCGTTTCAAAAACAGTACCGAGTTTTTTGGTTCGTTTCGAAAACAGTACCGAGTTTTTTAGTTCGGTTCGAAAACGGTACCGAGGTTTTCGGTTCGATTCAAAAACGATTCGATTTTTTCGGTTCGAAAACGGTATCGCTTTTTCGGTTCGGTTCGAAAATGGTACCGAGTTTTTCAGTTCGATTCGGAAACGATTTCGATTTTTTAGGTATTTTTCGAAAATGGTACCGAGTTTTTTGGTTCGTTTCGAAAACGGTAACGAGTTTTTCGGTTCGGTTCGAAAACGATTTCGATTTTTTCAATTTGAAGACTATCACTTTTTCGGTTCAGTTCGAAAATAGTACCGATTTTTTTCGGTTCGTTTCGAAACGATACCAAATTTTTCGATTTGTTTTGGAAACGGTACCCAAATATTTGGATTTGCATATTTTTGGTTCGCATATGCATACATGTGTATATAGATATACATATATTACTATTTAGATATTTATATATAATAGTTTTAGATATATATATATATATAATAGTTTTAGTTACATATATATAATGATATATATAATGAGTTTAATGAATTTATGTTGATGATGCAGTTGGTTTAATGGATTTAATGGGTTAAAACCTATTTAACCCATTTAAAAAAATTACTTAAATAGGTTAAATCCATTTGGATCAATAATCGGGTTGAGTTGGATCAACCTAGATAACTCAACTTATATTGATATCCCTAAACACAAGGTGTTGTTCGATTCAAATACCTCATGTACAAACTATTATAAAAAAAAATATTAACTATAATGGATAATAATAATAACATCGTATATAAATAATTGAATTTTTATAAAAACTTTAAATCAATATTTTAATTATAAAATTTCTATATAAATATTTAAATTTTTATAAATCTTCTAAATAAAATTAAAATTTATTAACCGCATTTAATTTATAACAAAATTTATCAAAAATTGATGATTTAATCTTGTTTAACGCCTTATTTTATTTAGAAGATTTTTAAAAATATAAATATTTTTATATAAGTTTTGAAAATTTAAGATTATATTTAAAGTTTTATTTTATTTGAGAGATTTTTAAAAATATAAATATTTTTATATATGTTCTGAAAAATTAAGATTTTATATGAAAATTAAGATATTTATATAAAAATTTTATAGTTTAAATATTTGTTTGGTAATTTTGTAAAACTATTTTTACTAATAAGAGAAAACCAGAGTTCATTTCTTCCTCTGGCTCTTGTACCGATCTTGTACCGTTTGACTTAGCGTCTTCAACTTCTTCTTCTCCAATACCTATAGAGGTCGAGCCCAGTTCTTTTTCCCGTTCCCAATACGAAATCCGAGTCGTTTTATCAAACCCAGAATTCAAAATACGAAATCCAGACATGGGCTCGCTGAAGAACGACGAAGAGACGGAGCAAATTGAGGGAAAATCCATGGAGGCGATCTTGTACGTCAATGGCGTCCGTAGGGTTCTTCCCGATGGTTTGGCTCATATGACGCTTCTCGAATACCTCAGAGGTTTACAACACGATCCTTTATTACATTTTTTTTGTTTCTCCTGTTTGGTTCCCGAGAAAATCCTTGGATTCTGGTGTTGGAGTGATGAAAAAGTACTATTCTGTTCATCGAGTCATGTGGGCTAATGGTTTAAGCTAGGATGCTGACATATCCATGTTCAATCCTGCATGTGGATATTAAATTGGTCACTAGGCTAAAGGGAAAAAAATACTGAATTTTCCCTCTTTCTTGAGCTGCCTCTATGCCCAGGAAATTATAATTTGAAATCAATTTGATGTTGAATTTTCTTACTAGCTTCCCATCAAGGCATGTACATACAGATTCACATGATTTTACATTTCAAGGTGTAAGTTTTAGAGCTTCAGTGATGTATATTTGATGGATTAGATACTGGAATTTCACAAATTGAAATTATGTTTGATCCACAATCTCTTGAGACATCTTAAACTGGAAGATGATTGAACTCCATTTCAGTAAGACTATGCTAAGAGTGAGATTGGTGTATGGCCTGTGCAGATCAGCTTTCTTCTGGATGTTCTCAAGGTTTTTGACTTACAGTTGTTTCTTCTGTCCACTAGATGTAGGACTAACCGGGACAAAGCTGGGATGTGGCGAAGGTGGTTGTGGGGCTTGCACAGTGATGATCTCCAATTATGACAGAAGATCAAAGACATGTTTGTGGGTCTCTTTTTCTCTTCCTGTCCGTTTATTTGCATCAGTTAGGTCTTTCTGTCAAGCTTATTAGGAATTTGGTGTAGGCATTATGCTGTTAATGCTTGTTTGGCTCCTCTCTATTCTGTGGAAGGCATGCATGTAATCACCATTGAAGGGGTTGGGAATCGTAAACTTGGCTTGCACCCAGTTCAGGTAATTTTCTTTCTCAGTGATTCTTGTACGATGTAGTTCTTATCGTTTGTAGAAAATATTCGGTGTTAAAGCCCAGTGTTTGATCCATATTCTCTCAGAAGTCATTGGCATCTCTGCATGGCTCCCAATGTGGGTTTTGTACTCCTGGGTTTATCATGTCAATGTATGCTTTATTGAGGTCAAGCAAAAACCCGCCTTCAGAAGAGGAGATTGAAGAATGCCTTGCAGGAAATTTATGCCGTTGTACTGGTTACAGACCGATTATCGATGCATTCCGGGTTTTTGCAAAAACTGATGATGCTTTGTACTCTGGTTTACCTTCACTTAGCCTTCAAGATGGACAAAATATTTGCCCGTCTACTGGTAAGCCTTGTTCATGTGGATCGAAAGCAAAAAATGCCACAGCCATTTGTGACAGCAACAGGTATCGACCTGTCTCATTTAGTGATATAGATGGGAGCAAGTATGTAGATAAGGAGCTTATCTTTCCTCCCGAACTTTCGTTGAGAAAAACAGCTCCATTAAAGCTTACTGGAGCCAGAGGTCTTATCTGGTACAGACCTGTAAGACTGCAGCAATTGCTCGAGATTAAAGCAAAATACCCAGATGCAAAACTACTGGTAGGTAATACAGAGGTTGGAATAGAGATGAGATTGAAGGGGTTAGAATACTGGGTGCTGATATCTGTTGCTCAAATCCCAGAACTCAATGTGTTGCATGTTGATGATAACGGAATCGAGATCGGTTCTGCTGTGAGACTGTCTGAACTCCTAAGATTGTTCAGGAGTGTCATAAAGGAGCGTCCGGACCATGAAACATCAGCCTGCAAAGCTTTTGTTGAGCAGCTGAAGTGGTTTGCCGGGACACAAATAAGAAATGTTGCTTGTGTTGGAGGGAATATCTGTACAGCTAGTCCGATATCTGATTTGAATCCTCTCTGGATGTCTTCGAGCGCAGAATTTAGGGTAATTGACGATGAGAAGAACGTTAGGACTGTACTTGCGGAAGATTTCTTCATTGGCTACCGTAGTGTGGATCTGCGGAGAAACGAGATTTTGCTGTCCGTATTCCTACCATGGACAAGGCCCTTGGAGTATGTGAAAGAATTTAAGCAGGCCCATCGAAGGGATGATGATATTGCTCTCGTCAATGCTGGAATGCGTGTCTTTCTTGAAGAGAAAGGCCAAGAGCTGATCGTTTCTGATGCATCAATCGCTTATGGCGGTGTGGCTGCTCTTTCTTTTTGTGCAAGAAAGACTAAAGAGTTTCTGATTGGAAAGGTTTGGAATTATGATCTTCTGCAAGATGCTCTGAAAGTCATACAGAACGATGTTTTAATCAGGGAAGATGCTCCTGGTGGAATGGTGGAGTTCCGGAATTCTCTGACACTCAGTTTCTTCTTTAAATTCTTCTTATGGGTTTCTCATCAGATTTCTATTGTAAGACCGGCAGTAGAGAGCATTCCACCTTCCCATTTTTCAGCTGTGCAACCGGTTTCTCGGCCATCTAGAATCGGATGTCAAGACTATGAAACAGTAAAGCAGGGGACATCTGTTGGCTCATCAGAGATTCATCTTTCAGCGAAAATGCAGGTATGTTCCATTGAAAAATTTGGTATTTTCTGGTATGATTTTAATAATTGGCCATAATGTCTTCATGTTTTCAATTTTATTCTTTGGTTATGCTGCTAGTTGTGCCGTAAAAATGTAACAGAGCAGCTTGTGTTTTTCATGTAGGTAACTGGAGAGGCTGAATATACTGATGATATACCAGTGCCTCCTAATACCTTGCATGCTGCCTTAGTACTAAGCAAAGTGCCTCATGCCCGTATTCTAGCAGTAGATGATGCAGCAGCTAAAGCTTCACCTGGTTTTGCTGGTCTGTTTCTTGCCAAAGATGTCCCTGCAAACAATAAGATTGGACCAATTGTCGCTGATGAAGAACTATTTGCTACTGATGTGGTCACATGTGTTGGCCAAGTAAGGAGGAAAAAAAATTCTTTCACTTTCTTACAGTTTATCATTAACTCTTGTGTCACACTCTGTATGGTAAGGAAAGCGATATAGACAACATCAAATATCAAGAAAGAGTAACATGGCCATTGTTTATAGATCACCAAGACTAAATGTTAGTTTTCATTTGCGTGCCAGTTGTTTTGTTAGATATATAGCTTTCGGTGTTTTCCATTTTATTCATCAACTCATATTTTTTCAGGTCATTGGAGTGGTTGTTGCAGATACTCATGAAAATGCAAAAACGGCAGCAGGAAAAGTTCATGTAGAGTATGAAAAATTACCGGCCATATTATCAATCAAGGAGGCTATTGATGCTAAAAGCTTTCATCCCAACACAGAGAAATGGTTAAGAAAAGGAGATGTGGAGCTGTGTTTTGAATCTGGTCAATGTGATCGGATAATAGAGGGAGAGGTTCAAATGGGTGGTCAAGAGCATTTTTACTTGGAGCCTCATGGTAGTTTGGTTTGGACAGTGGACGGTGGCAGCGAGGTTCATATGGTCTCTTCCACTCAAGTAAGCACATTCCTTTAGTTTAACTTCTTGTTCTGTCCTAGATTCTTGATTGTTACGGCATAGCTTTCATAAAAAAAATCACTTCTGCTTTATGGAATCAGTCTATGAATAAGGAAAAGTCACTTCATATATTATGAACAAGGGACCGATTTGGAAGTGTTGCAGATTCTGAAAGAGTTAACCTGAGATCGAAATGAGTGAAGAAGAAGGATTCATGCGGCCGATCCCAAATGAATTTGGGAAAGAGGTGTTGTTGTTGTTGTTGTTGTAAATCGAATTCATGTGAATCTGGGGTTCTGAAACCAATTTCGATTTGCCCATAAACTATTCAGCAGAAATTTGTGAAGGCATAAAAATAAGTTGTAGTTTTCATGTGACATGTGATGTTTCAGCATTAAAATATTGATTTAATATATATGTATGTGCGTGTAGGCTCCTCAAAAGCACCAGCAGTATGTTTCTCGTGTTCTTGGTCTTCCGATGTCTAAAGTGGTTTGCAAAACCAAGCGAATTGGTGGTGGCTTTGGTGGTAAGGAGACGAGGTCGGGTTTCGTTGCTGCGGTTGCTTCTGTTCCTTCCTATCTGTTGAATCGGCCAGTGAAGCTTATATTGGACAGAGATGTGGACATGATGATAACTGGTCACCGTCATAGTTTTCTGGGAAAATACAAGGTAACCTTTGTTTCCTCACATAGAACTCTTTCTTAATTGTCTCCATCTATTCCCAGGAACGATAAGTTGGAAATGACTGAAATCTGCCAACGGAACGAAGAAAACGAGCTAGATTAAACTGTTAGGCAGACAAAATAGTCATTTTCTATTGGTTTTTTTCCTATTTGATATTCATCTTTCCATCTGTATATTGGATTTAGTTGGATGGGATAATATTACAGGTCGGGTTTACGAATGAGGGGAAGGTGTTGGCTTTGGATCTTGAAATCTACAATAATGGTGGAAACTCTCTGGATCTTTCCCTTTCTGTTGTCGAACGTGCCATGTTTCACTCGGATAATGTTTATGAGATTCCAAACATGAGGATCGTAGGGAAGGTTTGCTTTACTAATTTTCCCAGTAACACCGCTTTCCGAGGGTTTGGAGGGCCCCAAGGCATGCTTATTACCGAGAACTGGATGCAGAGAATAGCCGCTGAACTCGATAAAAGCCCGGAAGAAATACAAGTGAGTTTTTTATGCTCCTTTATATATTTTTGGTCATCAGTTCTTGGCAAAGTGTTTAAATCTGTTTCTTATTCAAATTACGTGAATTTTTAGGAGATGAATTTCCAAGTTGAAGGATCGATTACGCATTACGGCCAGAGACTTGAGTACTGTACGCTGCATCAACTGTGGGCTGAGCTGAAAACATCCTGCGATTTTTTAAAAGTCCGTAGAGAAGTTGATGAGTTTAATCGGGACAATCGGTGGAAAAAGCGTGGGATAGCTATGGTTCCCACGAAATTCGGCATTTCCTTTACCACAAAGTTCTTGAATCAGGTGATTCAACTGTGAGGCAAATAATGCGTTTTCAGTTTTAGTTTATCTTTCGAGTTATTAACAAAAAAAGGAAGAATCACTGCGGAAGGAAATAGCTTATCTTCATATTTTTCATCTGCTTTCTGACATCTTGTAGCTGTTAAGGGATGACTGTCAGAAATCTGACCGATGGCTAAGCTTGCAAAGTATCTGATTTTATAGGCAGGTGCTCTTGTTCATGTTTACACCGACGGGACAGTTTTAGTTACGCATGGCGGTGTGGAGATGGGGCAAGGATTACATACCAAAGTTGCCCAAATCGCGGCCACTGCCTTTGGCATTCCCCTGAGTTCGGTATATATCTCGGAAACAAGCACCGACAAGGTATAATCACAAATCCCTGACAATGTTATGATACCATTTCATGAGTGATAATCCGAACCTGTTTTCTGTTTTCTCGTCAGAACTTGGTATGTAATGCCATTAAGCTTTTACCTCGTTGATTCCTTGGTCTGGTCTTGATCTCTTAAAACTGTCTCTTTGATCTGTCATAGGTTCCGAATGCATCTCCGACCGCTGCTTCTGCGAGTTCTGATATGTACGGTGCTGCAGTTTTGGATGCTTGTGAGCAGATAAAAGCGAGAATGGAGCCTGTTGCATCTAAGCACAATTTCAGCTCTTTTGCCGAGGTATATACACTATTCCTGAACCAGCTTCCGTTTATATCCATACCCAAACACTCGCACCCGCATTTGGAATTGTACACCCGCGAAAAGAAAATCACTAGTTAACAGTTGATGAGAAAGTCATTTACTTTTCTGGTTATGTTGTGTAGCTGGCAAGTGCGTGTCATTTACAACGGATAGACCTATCTGCCCACGGGTTCCACATCGTGCCCGATATCGGGTTTGACTGGAAAACTGGAAAAGGGACTGCGTTTAGGTACTACACGTACGGATCGGCCTTTGCGGAAGTCGAGATCGATACATTGACAGGTGATTTTCATACGAGAACAGCCGACGTTATCTTGGACCTCGGATATTCTCTCAACCCATCCATTGATGTCGGACAGGTGCAACCTCTTTTCAGCTCTGTAGTAAACATTTCTCTTCTTACAAATCAAATGGATTGAAGAAACTCTCATGTAATTCACCATTGCAGATAGAAGGAGCATTCATACAAGGGCTGGGCTGGGTAGCTCTGGAAGAACTCAAATGGGGAGATGCAGCTCACCGATGGATCCGACCCGGAACCTTATTCACAGCTGGACCCGGAAACTACAAGATCCCGTCGGTCAACGACATTCCGTTCAAATTCAAAGTTTCCCTCCTGAAGGTACAACACTTTGATTTTATTGCAGGATCGTTGTCGATGTTCAAGGCTGAGTGATCTGATCTTATTACTTTGAAACCTGTCTCGGAAAAAGGGTCACCCGAACGTGAAGGCGATACATTCATCGAAGGCGGTGGGAGAGCCTCCGTTCTTCCTGGCGTCAGCCGTCTTCTTCGGGATAAAGGACGCCATTAGAGCGGCTCGGGCCGAGGTGGGACTCAAGGAATGGTTTCCTCTGGACAGTCCGGCCACTCCCGAGCGTATCAGGATGGCTTGTCTCGACGACTTCTCCTCTCCCTTTGTCTCTTCCGGTTTCCATCCCAAACTTAGCGTTTGATCTCTTTCCTTTGGTCTCTCTACTGCACGATGGTCATGAGTCAATTCTTCGGTCATGGATGATCTCATACACGAATATCATGCAAGTTGATGTGATGAGTCTCGTAATTATGAACGGTCATGTAGATGGCACGGTCAGTCTTGTAATTGATACATGGCATGTAGAACCGGCATGGTCTATATAATGCATATGAATGGTTCGTTATTCATGATTGGCATGGAAGTCATACAAAATCACGCGTCATGATAAAACAATAGAGGGGTAAAAATGTCCTAACGGCTCTATTGTACAAAGTTTGTAACGTAAAGAGTTCTATCAAATAATCTCATTTTTATAAAAAAAAAGTTTGTTTTTAAATAGTGAAAAAAAGAGAGAAGTCTTCAAATATTTTTTTTTGAAGGGTTATTTTGACAAATATCTATTAAAATAGTGACTATAATTAAACTTTTAAGGGTCGATATAAGCAAGATTTTGATTTGATTTAAATTTTAATATAATGAATTTAAATATGGACGAGGGTACAATAAAATTACAGAATTTTTGTGAGGTATTGGTGAAATTAAAATCGAAAATTAGCTTGGATTTTTTTCCATATAAAAAAATTGAAATAATTGTTACTTTGTTTGCTGGGCAAGAAACTTTGACAAACAATTTAATGAAACAGTGTGTAATCAAAGAAAAGTGGAAGCCCAGCACTTCAAACTTGACCAAACGTTGATATTTATCTAAGCACATACGTGTGCAGATGGAAACACTCAAACTAGGGTAGTCATTTCGGTTCGGTACTTTGAAATCGGATCGAATCGAACCGAAAAAACGGTACTTTACCTATCTTTTTTTAATAAAATCCGGAACCGAACCGAACCGAACATAATATAAAAACCGATTGGTACCTATTTTTGCAAAACTGAAAAAACCGAACGGATCCATTCCTAACTCAAACCCACGTACACAAATGATCTATAATTGTCAATCATTTTCGGACCCTGTGTAATATATATATATATATATAAAAATTAATTTCTAAAAGTTTTATATTTTATAAAATATATTTAAATTTATAAAATTTTAAATGTAATTCTATTAAATATAATATAAATAATCATATTTAAAAATAAAAGATCGCTTTTTAATAATGTAATATTTAAATGAAAAGAGATGATAATTGTTTTATATTAAAAAAAAAGACATTATTTATAACAAATCCCATATACTAATCAATTTTATAATTAATTATTTATAAAATTGTGTGTGGGCCCTCCAATTTCTGAGGTGGCTCTGTATATATAGTATACATTCAGACATACACAGAGAAGTGCAAGATTCGACCATTGAGAGAAAATATAGTCTATCAAAAGCACAGTCGCATATCTTAAACTCGAAGTGGCAACAATGTCTGGACGCAGGCAAGTTCTCACACTTGTACATACATACATACACACATGCATACATACGTACATACATAACTATATATGTGTGATTAAATTAATTATAAAAAGGAAATTTCCAACAGATTGGAGGGCAAAGTAGTAATTATAACCGGCGGAGCGAGCGGCATAGGAGCCGAGGCGGCGAGATTGTTCGTGGAAAACGGAGCTCGGGTAGTGATAGTAGACGTGCAGGACGAGATGGGCAAAAACGTCGCCGTTTCGATAGGCGAAGAGCAAGCCACGTACCACCGCTGCGACGTGACGGACGTGTCGCAGGTCGAAGACACCGTGAAGTTCACTGTCCAAAAGCACGGACGGCTCGACGTCCTCTTCAGCAACGCCGGAGTCATGGAACCCTTCAAGAGCTTCCTCGACCTTGACCTCGACCGCCTCGACAGAACCATGGCCGTCAACCTCCGCGGCTCGGCCGCTTTCATCAAGCACGCGGCCCGCGCCATGGTTGACCACGGGACCCGCGGCTCGATCATTTGCACCACGAGCGTGCTGGCCGAGATCGCCGGCTCGGGCCCACACGCGTACACGGCGTCGAAGCATGGGCTGGTGGGGTTGGTGATGTCAGCATGCGGCGAGCTGGGGAAGTACGGGATTAGGGTTAACGGGATCGCGCCGTTCGCGGTGGTGACGGGGATGAGCACGGGAGGCGACCCGGCCGCCGGAAAGTACGTGGAGGAGTACTGCGCCGCCGCGGGGAATCTCAAGGGCTTGGTGTTGAAGGC
>NW_010966021.1:1263100-1287440 GCF_000463585.1 Tarenaya hassleriana | reverse complement strand
TCACTTCAATAAAATTAAATTAATATTTAAAAATTTTAATTGTATTATTAATATATATATATATATATCTAATAAAATTAAATTTTTAGTAACCAAGGAAAAGTACCTTAAGAAAGATATTTAAAAGTATTTGAAAATGGCTTCGGCCTTATCTGCAATATGACTTTTTCTTTCACATTTTTTAAAACTCCTTGAGACCAAGACCTAATGAAAAATCAGAAAGTATATGTAGCATGGACCAAACCCATCATAGAATTTATTGAGAAACATTTATCATAAATTTATGGTGATTTGATTGATTTAATTTGTCAATCGCTTAAAGATTAATTTATGTAGGTAATAATTTGATTGATTCGAAGGGCCGACTTGGCTCAGCGGTAAAACCATTTACCGTGGGGTCTGAGGTCGCGGGTTCGAATCTACCTCTCTACACTAAAAATGTAGGGGTAAGGTGGCCTAATATATTCCTTTCCCAGCACCCCCACGGGGATACGAACTGGGTTGGTCCTTTAATAATTTGATTGATTCAAATATATGTGATTGATGATAATTGATTACTATTTAGTGATTTAATTTGTATATTTATTACGAATTTTTTGGATTTTTAAATTGTTATTTTGTTTTAGTGGACATAAATAATAAAAAAATATTTGAATCCTAAATATCTCAGAATAATTGTGAGGAGATTTAAATCCTAAATAAATGTATTATTACTTCCATCTCCCAAAACGGCACACCCGGAATCGTATGCCACGGTCTCGATATGCCTCCCGAGTCGATCCAGACAGCCGTAAATGGTTACAGATTGAGGATGAGACTTATCTCTAACGATGAATTCGGACACGACACCGTTCACTTCAATGGCGCTGCAGCCAGGAATCTTCTCCACGCCTCTCTCCTGCATCATCCTCCTCACTCTCCTCGCCTCTTCCCACATGTTTGCCTCACCATACATACTTCCCAGCATTACATACGTTCCGCTGTCTCCCGGGTCGAGTTCCAGAAGCTTCTCGGCCGCCTTCCGTCCCGACACGACGTTTCCGTGAACCCTGCAGGCGAAAAACAACGCTCCCCAGACCACGGCATCCGCCTCCATCGGCATACTCTCTATGAGCTTCTCTGCCTCTTCCAAATGTCCGGCTCTTCCTAGAAGATCCACCATGCAGGAGTAGTGTTTCACTTCGGGTTCGAGGTTGAATCTTGATTTCATCTGCGAAAAATAGTCCCGGCCAGCTTCGACCATGCCTGCGTGGCAACACGCTGATAGAACCTCGAGAAAGGTTATCTCATCCGGGTTTATCCCGGAATCCACCATTTCTTTGAAGTATGTTATTGCAGCTTGTGCGTGCCCGTGAACCGCTAAGCCTCCGATGATGGATGTGTATGTCAACGAGTTTCTTACCGGCATTTCATGGAAAACCTCGAGAGCTTTTGCGATGTTACCACACTTGGCATACATGTTAACAAGCTCTGTTCCTAGGGCAACGTTAAGATCGAGACTCTGTCTTTTGATGTAATGGTGAATCCAAATGCCGAGATCAAGGGCACCGAGCTGAGAACAAGCAGATAAGCAGTGGATCATGGTTATTTCATCGGGCTTCGTGGTGCTTGTTTGCATTTCGTGGAACAATGCCAAAGCATCACGGGCACGTTTGGATTCGACAAAACCCCCGATTATCGCGTTCCAAAGCACGACATCCTTCTCTTCCATACCATCGAAAAGGTTTCTAGCAACATCAACCATGCCAGATCTAGCATAGCCTACGATCATCGTAGTACACGACACAATCGTTTTCTTCTCCATCTTATCGAATATTCTCCGTGCCTCATCGATATCCCTGCACTTACAGAACATATCCATCAAGGCATTTGCAAGAGGAACAGTCATGTTCAGTCCGTTCTCTTTGATATACCCATAAAACTCTCTTCCGAGATTCAAATTCTCCAACTGTGCACACGAAGAAACCAACCCGATCATAGTCACCTCATCGGGCTTAACTCCTTCAGCTTCCATCTCCCTGTAGACCCTTATTGCCTTCTCTGCTTCGCCAATCTTTACGTAACCATTAATCAAAGAATTCCAAGAAATCAAGTCCCTCACAGGACTTTCATCGAACACCTTCCTCGCATTCTCCATTTCTCCGCAAGAGGCAAGCATATGAATCGAAGCATTGTGCACATGAACGACGAAATCCAATCCCAACTTAAAGACATGCCCGAGAATCATATAACCTAAACGATTCAACCCAAGTTCGGCGCAAACCCTGAACAAAACCGGGTATGTGAAGTTGTCTGGTCTGCACCCACCATTTCTCAGCATCTCCTTGTACAGCAGCACCGCTTCTCCAGGACTCTCGCTATCGGAGAAGCCCCTAATCGCCACATTCCAAGAGAACGGATTAGGGTTCTCAAGCCCTTCGAGAATCTCCCGACAGTAGTCGAGATTCCGGGATTCCGACAAGGCGGAGAAGGCGATGAGACGACTGGAAGCAAACGCATCGAGAATTAACCCAGTAACTATCATCTGAGCTTGAATTTGCTTCAAATGGAACAAGGATTTGCATCTTTCGAGCAATGAGAGAAGTGGGTTCTGGAGTACGAAGCTGTGGGTCGAGTTCCAGGTGACGGGTTTGTCTCTGTGACGAGGGAGGGAGCGAGTATGGCGAAGAGAAGACAGTGAACGATGGAGTTCCGGAATCTGAGGAGGAGAAAGGAGAAACCTAGGCTTAGTTACATTAGATATGCTCATCAGATGGTAACTCCTTTGGGCGTAAGGTCGTCGGGAATATCTCCGGCAGAAAACTCCGGCGACGTTCTGCCTTGTCCGTGGTAGTGTTTAGATGATTGGGTCAATGGCCCAAAGGCTTTTTTTTCATAGACCACCTTTGGGTCATATAATTATATCATCCAATTACTAAAAGATAACACATTTTTAGTAAGATATATATATATATATATATAAGATTCCAAAAACTATTTATACAATGTGGGTTTCATCATTTTTCCAATTCAATACATTTTGTTTTCATTTTTCCTCCTAATTTCAAGAGATGAGATCGATTTTTGAATATGTGAAAAAAAATGAATTTTGGTTTTAAGATTAAAAATTTTGAAGAAGAAAAAAACAGTGACCTTCTCGCTTCATAACACCGTGCGGATATATATATATATATATATATATATATGAGACTTGAGTATTAGTTTTAGACCACATAAGGATGAAAATATTAATTAAGGTATTTAGACTTTTAAAAAAAGGTTAGAACTAGAACCAATTCCAACTTTTCACTGATCACGAAAAAGTCAAAAAAAAAATTGCATCACGAAAATCCCAAAGCAAAAAGATTTTATAGCCGAACTCATGCATGTATAAAGATGCACATACATGCATGCATATATACATGCATGTCTGCGTGTATATATATGTATGTATGTATATGTGGAGGTGCATTAATAGATGAAAATGTTTGGAGAAGAGAGAACAAGGTATAAACAAAAGACAGAGATGGTACACCCATGCATGCAAAACACAAACACACACGCTCGTGTTGTCTCGGGAATATCTCCTCCTGTAATCAAATATTTTTTTTAAAAAAATATTGTATATATTTATATAATCCAAAATACTTTTGAGTTCACACGTTATACATCAAACTATTTCATTACCAAATGTTGAAAGTTTCTTAACCCTCACATTTTGACCCACCCGACGATGTCAATAGAGATTCTCTACTTTAATTAGTTTTTAATTAATGTTAGTTATTTAAGATTAGGGGAGAGGGCATATGTTAATGTTAACATACACGTTAATTATTGATTGATACATTAAGAACACACGCTAAACGTAATGAAATGGAAAAAAGATTTTTTTTTGTGTGTTATGAAAATAGCGAAGAAACGCAATAATTTTACGACGAAATAGAAATTCGAAAATTAGAGAAATTTTCTTCACAAGATCAAACTCTTCACGTATTTTTTTATAGCTATAAAACTCTTCATGTATATATATCGGACGAAAATCAAACAATAGCAACCACCGACCAGAAGGATTATCGATATTTAAATCATCGATCCACGTATATATATCGGACGAAAATATGTGAGTTTCTTGAACGAATTTTATATGGTTATCAATTTCGAAGGCTATAAAAGTCCAAAAGATCATGGAAACTAACGGGAAGGAGATGTCGGAACGGTTTTATGTAGAGTTTACATGCATGCTAATGCACGTAAATGAACTTTATAAATATATTGTATACCTTTTTTGTCGTAATATTATATATTTTGTTTTAATTAAATTTGGGTTCCCCAGTAATTTGGTTCTGAAGCTAAGCCGACAGATACGAGCCCACCAAAGCAAATGCTGTCTTAGATCACAACTGTTCCCTTTCCCAATGTCCTGAAAATCCCACACAACCAAAAAGTTTATGAACTCTTCTATGCTCTTAGTCTCTCTCTCTCTCTTTCTCTCTCTCTCTCTATATATATGTGTGTATATGTATGTATAAGTTCAATGTTGAAGGAGACAAGACAAGCCTATTTCTTTGATTGCTGTTTTTGCCCTTGATCCCTTTCATACTTTGCTGCCCACCGACGGGTTGGTGGGTGAGCAGACACCTGATGATGTACCAAAATTAATTCATTTTAATAGACATATTGTGTATATAATATGTGTTTTAAAATTAATTGAATAGTCAGTTTACATATCAAAAACTTTGAAAAAGCCCTTGTAATATTATCCATCTTTCGGGCACTATGCCATCCATGATATGATGATTCTCATTTATATACGCATTATACTCATGTTGACAGGTACAAAAAAAAAATCTAATTTATGTAAGTACCCCATAAAAAATCAAATGAACATTCTATTTTTTTTTTATCGCATCATATCCTTACTAATTTAACTTTTAATTGTTAGAATATTTATATAACCTCTGTAATTAAATCTCAAAATTAGTCATTTCGATCCAAAATAATCAGCTATTAAGAAAAATTGGTATGTTTTTTTTTTTAAAAGTTTTATCCTGATTAGATGATACTTGCATCTTGCGTTTGCTATTTAAAATTCTCTAGTTTGACTATTCTACTATCATATATAGTTAATCAAAATGAGTGAATATACATAGTGAATAAATTACAACAAATATTATATATATATATATATACATATATATGGGGATATTTGTTTCTTGCAATATCGTTTAGCACATTCTTCAAAGTGTTCCTCGTTCTTGCAAGTACCAAGATAGTTTCCTTCTACTTCTTAGACTATCTTCTTGTCTCTTTCTTCTCTCACCCTCTCTCTGCCCTTTTGTATACATGACATTTTCCACCGCCTCTTCACATCCCACACTAGCTACATACATGCATCTTGCATATATATATATATATGCGTATATATATATGTATATTGTATCTCTCTCCATCTCTAAACACAAAGTGCCCATCTTCTATATACTGCTTTCTTTCACTTTTGTCATCTCCTCTCAAGAAGTCATGTCTGATCCTTTCTCAAATCTCTTCAGCAATGGATCATGGAACTATGGCTTCAACTATTCCACTTGTCTTCCATATGTTTACAACCCTCATGACTATTGTTATTACACAAACAACAGCAACAACACAAACCCTAATATGATTTCTACTGTTGCAACCCCAGAAGTTGACTCTCCTCCACTCAGACAAGCTCTTCCTCTCCTTAGCTCGAGCCCTATTAGAAACGATCAAGACCAACCTCATGAGTACCGTTATTATTCCATGGACACAGATCACAGTTCTTCAAATGTTTTTGATGGTCATGACCATGTTGGTCAAAATGTTACTGTGGATCTTTGTCTAGGGTTGCCAAATCTCATTAGCAACAGCAGTTCCTGTAATGGCGGTGGAAGCAGTAGTGGTGATATTGTTCCAAACGCGTCCGAGGAGCACCACCACCATCACCACCATCATCCTCATCAAGATCAAGAGCTAGAGATTACAGTTGCTTCTCATCATCATCATCATCATCATCATCATCATCATCATGACCATGGTCATGATCATCATGGTGGTGGATTAAACAAAGGCCATCAGTATTGGATCCCAACCCCTGCACAGATTATGATTGGCCCTACACAGTTCTCTTGCCCACTTTGCTTCAAGACCTTCAACAGATACAACAACATGCAGGTATCAAATCACTTCAGCTGGTAAATTCCTCCATTTTTTTTACTCTATACATCTTGCAAGGTTCATTAATTGCCTCAACAAAAAAAAAATAGAAAGAAAGAAAGAGGAAGTACGTGATATAATCATGAGTAACATTGCATAGGTCATTTTGAATGATGGAACATTATATTACAAGTCGGGGTTCAGAGATTGATTGATTGGATGGGTACAAAAGTTGAACTGATTATTCAGAATATCTTCTTTAACCCAACAGTCTTTTTCATACTCTGACTTCGCTTCTTGCTCGGAATCATATGCTTAAAGTGAAACCAACATCTTTTTTACTGTCTCGTTCTTGACCTTTGTGCAGCAGAACTTCTGGATTACTACAGAACCCAACTATATATACACACACACACATATATATATATATACGTAGTTACGGTCGACCTTTCACAACTCGATATGTCGACTAGTCAAAGGTGAAAGCAATATGATATATATATATATATATAAATAAAGAGAAAGCATAATGTTATACACAGTAAAATATAGAGTTCTGCGGTCTTAAGCAGCGATTCACATCGTGTATCTCGTATTGTTTGTGTGTATATATGTATATAACAAACACATATATTTGACGTACGTAATTTTTTTTTTTTATGAAATGTGAACGGTGTGACCCTTAAAGAAAGTTGGAACTGACAGAAACAAATTTTCTTTTTACTAGCTACAAGTATTTGTATCAATTATGAAAAGAATCGACATTTTTGCACAAGAGAAACGCATAATAAAACCAAATCTAGTCCTAATGTTTTTTTTTCTCGGAAATGTTTCGGTCGCTGGTCCGAACCGCAGATGCACATGTGGGGGCACGGTTCACAGTACAGAAAAGGGCCCGAGTCACTGAGGGGAACCCAACCGACGGCAATGCTGAAGCTGCCGTGCTATTGCTGCTCGCCCGGATGCAAGAACAACATCGACAACCCGAAAGCGAGGCCTCTCAAAGATTTCCGTACGCTCCAAACGCATTACAAACGCAAGCACGGGACGAGGCCTTTCGCTTGTCGGAAATGCGGCAAGGCGTTTGCCGTGAAAGGCGACTGGAGAACCCACGAGAAGAACTGCGGCAAGCTTTGGTATTGCTCTTGCGGGTCTGATTTCAAGCACAAGAGGTCGCTCAAGGACCATATCAAAGCCTTTGGGAATGATCATGTTGCTTGTGGGATCGATGATTTCTTCGGGGAACAAGATGATGAGGCTGCCTCCGACGTCGACCAATATTACAACAATTGTTAGGGTTTTTTTAATTAAAAAGATATATATATTAGGGTTCGTTTTTATTCTTCTAGTTTGGAGTTTTCATGCACTGCATGCATGCAGATGAACACGATTCCATCTTTGTATCGTTCTTTCGTTTCTTGTTGAGTTTCTTTCTCAATGATTTGATCTCGTGGCTTAATTATTTTTCTTTCATAAAATTGTATTTTTAAGCCATTAATTTTTCATATGGGAGAAGTACTTTTGAAGAACTTTATTGTCTTCAATTACAGCATTAATTAACAATCATATAATTACTGAGACATTATTTTAAAGGACCTATAATTATCCCTGCGTATTTTTATTGAAATGATTGTTTCTTATGGTAATAAATATACCGGTCAAAGATAGAGACGGTTGCATCACCGCCATGAGTTTGATGTAGGGATGGGAAAAAAAACCCGAATTTCAATTATCCAATCGATCGGCGGGTCGGATACCTGAATTTTCGGGTATCCGAGAGAACGAGACACGAGATCGAACATTAATATTAGAATACCTGAATTTTCGGATTCGGTTTCAAGTAACTGTTATTATCTCATGAGTATGCGCGGATATCCAGATAATAAAAAATTATCCTTTAAATTTTAGACTTATTAGTTTTTTTGTTATTTTATTTAATATTAATGATTATATAGATATTATTGGATATATTTATGATGTATTTTTTAAAAAATATTTTTATTTTAGATATAAATACAATTTAAATTTATTTTGAATGATTTTGAATATGTATATATAAATATATTTTAAAAAATTGATTGAAAATAATTATAAATATTCGAGTTCGGTATTCGCGGGTGATAATTATTTCACAGATTTTTGGGTTCGGGTATCCGACTTCATGGATACGAGATCGGATAATAAAACATATAATCTGAAATGTTCAGATTCGGATTTAAATACCCTCAAATTTTCGGGTACCTGACCCGTGGCCACTAGTCCACCCCTAGGTTGATGTCCAAAAACGTTCGGTTTGGAATGTGTGGTCATTTTCTCAAATCTAAAGAATATTCGCGTATTTCATGATTTTAAAATAATACGGGGATTACATTGCAATTCTTCAAAAGTATAAAAATAAAATTTAACCGTTTATTTTCCTCCAGGTCCGGGTCGGAGTCCGGGTCGATTCGAGAGAATTTCGGGTAAACGTTTTGGGTGAAGGAAGGTGAAAGGCAGAAAACGAGAGTCCGAGACGCAAGGTCAGGTATCTATGCATATATCCATATACATAGACTGATGATATCGAGGGTAATAGCCATGGATTAGGGTTTAGGGTTTCCCATTTTCTTGGATTAACCCCAAAAAAAAACGATCTCTTTCTTTGGCTTCAGATATTCTTCTCGTACCCCTCTATAATTTCTCGGATTCTCCATCTCTGAACGCGAGTTAAGAACTCTGTTGGAAAAACCCAGGAAAAAAGTCGGCGCCTTTGTTGGGGTTTATCTCGTGAATACCAGTCAGATAGTTCGATGGATTCTCAGGTGATCGTGGCGCTTGGGCTGTCTCTTGTGGGTGGATTGAGCACTTCGATTGGTGGGTCAATGCAATTCCTACCGCTATTCAAATTTGGAAAATTTACTTTTCTATAGTTTTAAATAGAGTTGTTTGTTGAAATGTGAGGTTGGTAATAGTTTAGGAGATCATACGAGTGAATTGAGCTGAAAGGAGAAACCCTTTTTTTCGATCTGTGGTAATATGATTTGAGATTGATATGTCAAGTTTAGGAGATCATATGAGTGAGTGTATGAACTTGTGTGCTACGGTTTAATGATGATGAGTTTTTTTATTGCCCTTAATTCTTATTCATATGAGAAGAATCTAGCTTGAAGCCTTGAAGAGGAACAATTCCATGTATCTTTCGAAATGTTGCTTATGATTGGATATTGCAATTGAAAAAGCATAAATTGTGTTGGTTGGTATATTGGTAGTTCCTACATGAGAAAATGTGGTTGGTCTCTTACACTTCAAATGCTTAAAATTGTTGATCCTTTGTATGAAAATGATGTTTCTGTATTTCTGCTTCTTGAAGAGGGGGAGATGTGTGAATCATGTGATGCTATTCAAGTAATAAAAAGTGTATGTTGTTGTAACAGGTGCTCTTTTTGTGATTCTTAGTCAGACTCCCAATATGAAGATGCTTGGGCTTCTACAGGTGATGCTATGATCTAGTTTTAACTTATGTTCTGTTTCTTTCTGAATCAGACATGAGCACATATGTCATTTTGATTGTTTTTTTGTAAAAAGTTATTTTTCCCATATTTCAGATAGCTATTTTGGGGTACTTTGCCAATACTTATACTCTCAAACATTAGCTTAAACAGAAATTGCTATAGTTTGCATGTCGTTTCATCTGGAAGATTTAGCTCGTATGTTACGCAATTACATAGCTGATTCTTTGAGGCTGTTTCTGCAGGGGTTTGCTGCAGGTTTGATGCTGAGCATTTCATTCCTGGATTTGGCTCATAATGCTATAAACTCTATCGGGTTCTTAAGAGGCAATCTCTGGGTAGTATTTCTTTCCTCTTCAATATTTCTCGATTTTATCTAATGAAATGCACATTCTTTTAACACTCGGAGATTAATTTCTAGTTTTCTAGTAATGCAGTTTTTCGGAGGTGTGATATTTTTTGCATGTGTTGCTAAATTCATCCCTGAACCAACCGTTGGTCCTACAACAGACGTGAAAAAAAGAAAGGCTAGTAACATTATGTTCTCTTTCTTAGCAAGTGCTTTATGAAAGACGATCCGTTCTTGGATTTCATCTTTCTCTAGTTTGCTGAAAGATTGACATGTATTGGCAACAGAAAAATGGGGATGAGGGGGGCAAAGACATGATGAAGAAGCAACGTCGGCAAGTCTTATTTAGTGGGATAGTTACTGCTATAGGTATCTTCTATTATCAGCACCTTTACTTAGATTTGCTAATCTTTTGTTTTGAGAGTTCGTGTTGCATTTATAGATGCCCTAAACAATTTGCGTCTTATATGTTTGTCAGATTACTTAACTAAAACCCGTAAAAATCCATTGCATTCTCTTGACATTGATCCATTTTATGCACTTTTGATCTTCTGTGATATCTTTCTGTTCATTGCTTCCTCTCATTGTTGATTGTTCTAGCTGCATTCATTTGAACAGGAACTGGATTTGATGAAGATGCTGAGTTTTTGTCAGTTTAGCTTTTTGCCATGTCTTGATGCTTAAATATGTTGGAAATAATTGGTAGAATCTCTAATATATGGAAGGAAAACACTACTCCCATTTTCTTGAACATAATCCTTCTGAACCCAAAATTAGCTGGCTGGTCGATATATTTCACTTGGGGAAAGCCGATTAGGAATTGTATACATTTAAGTCCCTGTGATCTTTGCTCCAATCGGTGAAGTTATCTTTGTTTCTGCGGATTTTATCTAGCTTGACTGTTTATTGCATTTCTGTAAATTAAGTCCAGCAAATTTATATAATAAACATAGTGAATATGTTTTCTTTAAAAACTAATATGAAGTGGTTAACTCTTTGGGGTTCTTTCCTTCACCTCCTAATCACAGGCATAAGTTTGCACAATTTTCCCGAAGGGATGGCAGTGTTTCTTGGATCGATTAAGGTGAGTTCAAAGAACCCTGCTATCCATTTCTTTTTTTCGTCTAGAAATTTACAGACTTTGTACATAATCTCAATTCCCTGGAGAGGGAAACTATGATGTGCCTAAATTTATTTGCGTGTTGTGTTTTCGGAAATGGGACTTGGATTGTCAATGGCAATTATATTAATGTTTCTTTCTGTTCGGATCATACTTTCACAGGGTATGAGAGTTGGTGTCAATCTGGCTTTGGCGATTGCTTTGCATAACATTCCAGAGGTACCTAATCTGTAAACCCGTAGAAATTTCCCCTTTTTTTACAAAGTTACATTCACCGCGACCAAATCATGTCTTGTAGAAGAACGTTAAATCATTTGTCTATCTCTCTCCAATCGTACAGTCATGTTCTTCTTTTTACGTCACAGGGTGTTGCAGTTGCACTTCCTGTTTATTTCGCTACCGAAAGGTAATAGCCTGTTCACCTTATATGAATCTGATTTCGATTTGAGAATTGAGTCTCACTTTTTCCATGAAAATTTTAAGTTAATATAAAGATCCCTTCGTTTTCATTTCCGGATCGAAATCGAAATTACGCACGTTATAGCAAGTGGCAGGCGTTCAAATTGGCAACACTCTCTGGTTTAGCTGAGCCTCTTGGCGTAATTATAGTAGGCAAGTCAGCTTCGTGTTTTTGGCTCATGCTAATTCTCTACGAGTAATCTCTTTCCCCGAGAGTTTATCGATAAATATTCTAAGGCCCTGTTTTCGCATCACTGCAGCTTATCTGTTTCCGAGCAGCTTGAGTCCAGAAATCCTCGAAGGCTTGTTGGGATCGGGTTGGTGGAAACTCTTTCTACAAAAAGACGATAATTCACGGTTTTGATTATTTCGTTTTTTGGTTGACGGAAAACGTTGTTTGTCTGTGCAGTTGGTGGAGTCATGGCGTTCCTCACGCTGCATGAAATGCTCCCTCTAGCGTTCGATTATGCGGGTCAGAAACAGGCGGTTAAGGCTGTCTTTCTCGGCATGGCTTGTATGTCTGCAAGGTATGAAGAAATTCCGAAACTCGCATAATTCAATCGATTTCGGTATTCAATCAAGAAACAGTTTCTAAGTACCAATTATAAGGATGGTAATCAAATAACGAGATTAAGGGTTGGGCGGTTTACGAGGTTTCTAACCATTTTTAATGGTCTCCATCTTTTGCAGCCTATATTTTCTAGAGCTAAGCTTACCTGAAACGATGAGCTTGTGAGGAGATGACCCACCATGAACGACAATCAGTTGACAGTAAATTATTTGTAACCTGTAAAGATTGGATTTAAAAAGGAAGGGGCTAACTCTATCGAATCTGTCAATAATTTCTAGATGAATTAAATTCCTTAATCATTTGAAGCATCCATTTATTCCTTGGATTCACATCACCAACGCGGAGTACCGACCACCATATATTTCGGACATAAATTCCGTTAGGAGATTTTATGATATCATCTTATAGATGAAGTAATTCTTGGACAAGATGGTCAAAGGCTGTCCAAGAGCTCCCTCCTGGCTCCACGGCCTTGACCGCTCTCTTCCCTATCTCGGCTGCCCGTGACCTGACCTCTTTCCCGTCGTTGCCCATCGCTGCTTGTATAGTTCGACCCAACTCATCCGGGTCAGGCACTGTCTCGGTTCCTTCACAAGCCCTAACCGCAATGCCCATATGGTCCACGACCAGCTTAGCGTTCATCGCCCCCCAGGGCCAAAGCCATGATCATAGTCTCGCTCGTTATGGCTTCCAATACTGAGTTCCATCCACAGTGGCTCAGAAACCCACCCACCGCCATGTGGCGGAGCAACACAACTTGTGGAGCCCAGCCTCTGACCACCATCCCTCGGCCCGCGACCCGCCCCTCGAACCCGTCTGGTACCGGGTCCTTTTTCACGACCCACACGAACCGGGTCATGCTCTTCTCGAGCCCTAGCGCCAAGGCATTACATTGGTCTTTGGTCAACAGTTTTTGACTTCCGAAAGAGACGTAGACCACTGACCCATCTGGGCATTGGTCAAGCCAAGTCAACAGTGCCTTCGTGTCCACGTCGGAGACCGAATCCGACCCGGATTTGCCCCGACCCGATGGGTCCAACCCGACCGAGCAGAGCGGACCGACTCCGAAGACCCGATCGTGACCCACTTTCTGCTTCATGTATTCAAAGTACTCATCTTCCAAACAATCGAAGGAATTGAACACACACCCGTAGCTCAGAATGTTCTCTAGATAGCTATTCCTCGCGATCTCGAGCTCCGGAGACGGTGAATGGATGTATCGACGGACCGTCGTCGGGATATGCTCCTTCTTGAAAACCGGAGTACGAGGAAGATCCAAGAAACGGATCGGCTCAGTGGATTTGACGAGATCAATGTTGTCGAAGCAGAATTTGACGACGGCGGCTAATAAGGCACCGGAGGAGAAGAACGCGAACCTGGGGATCCCGATCTGACGGCAGAGATCGTTTGTCCAACCGAGGAAGAAATCGGAGACGAACGCGACCGGTGGATTCGGATGAGCCCTGAACCAGTTGATGATGGGTTCACGGAGCTCTCGGAGAGAGGCCATGATCGGGTAGTTGCCGGAGTTCCCGACGTCTTGGACGTTCTCGACGCCGGAGGGGAGAGAAGGGTGTGGAGGGAAAGGGAAACTGACGGCGGAGATGGATTCGGAGGAGTGGGCGGAGAGAAGCGGAGAGAGGAAACGGAGGTTTCCGGTGGTAACGACAACTGAGACGGCGAGGCCACGCCGGCAGAGTTGGTGGGTCAGGTCCAGAAGCGGAAGCATGTGGCCTTGTGCTGGGTATGGAAACACAACAATATGCGGTTTCGAGTTACCGGGTCGGGTCTCCGGCGTCATTTCTCCGGCGTTTTGCGGTGGCGCGTGCAGTGCAGTCGCCGTGATGGGTTTTGTTGATGAGTCCAGCGCTGGAGAAAATAATTTTTCCTGGGCTTTATTTATTTGTTTATGATTTTTGGAGGAAAATACAGATTTTTCAGTCAAAATGTTTTCAAAGCAAAAAGAAAACGAAAAGAGTACGAGTGAATATGCATTGACCACGTCTCCTGTCCATTTTATCATTTTGGAAGGGAATTAAAATTATAATTATTAGTTATATAATATATAGTGTGTAAAAATGTAATTCCCGACTTTGTTTGGTCGTTGAGTGGGCCCAATCACATAATTCAATATTAATTGTTAATTTCGTACATAAACTTTTCAATGTTTTCCACTCTTTTCCGTATCCATACGTGAGTGTTTTTTTCTTGCAATATCTTTATATATATATATATACATATATATTATTTACAGCTCCAAATTCTGCAAGATTTTTTTTGTGTGTATAGACCTGAAAAACCAAAAATATGTTCGGAATTTGTTATGATAATAGACCAACGTATAATTTCGTTTCGAATGGATTTTTTTAATGAATTCGAAATATGATAAAGTTTTTCTTTCAACAATTTCGATTTATGGTTAATTTGGTAACTATAAAAATCACCATCTTAAATTGAATATCTATCCTTTTTTTTTACAGTATTAGTAAAAACTTTATACCCACAAAAAAAACTAAATGGATGGATCCTCCTCCTGTTTTGTAAATGGTAGCCCTTGCAATCCTCCCTTCCTCTCCTCCTTCAACATATATCTATACATACACATATATATATATATGTATATATATCCAATCTCATTACCCTCAAAACATTAAAAAAAACTACAAAAACGTTTTTAAAAAACAATTATAAAAATGGCCATGAAGAACAACATCTCTATTGCATTGCTTTTCCTGGCTGCATTGATGAGCGTAGCCACCGCTACGATGGAGACACCGGCCCCGTCTCCGGGCCCTTCGGCCTCTTCTTCCTCCGCCGCCGTTACTTTTCCGGTGACTCTTTCCGTCGCCGCTTTGCTCTCAGCTTTCTCGGCCTTCCTTCTGCAGTAAGGAAAGGGTCCTTGACCCTAATCCTCGTTCGAAATCGATTTCTTGCACCGACAAAAGCTTAGATTCATCGGAAAACACCGTTTTTGATAAACCCTTTTGATGTATTATCACAATGTATAATAATTACAGTTACTATATATATATATATAATGAGTGTGAAGTAAGACATCACAGATCTTGTCCTGTCAATATTATGAATCTAAAATACGTTGTTTTTTAAAACATAAGTTATATTGATACTGAAAAAGCGCCGTTGTACGTATACAATATCACACAAATGTAAGATTGATGTTTAAATGCAAAAGAAATCGCTGCGATCACTTGTTTTTCTTTCAAGGGGCGGTTTCTGATTGCTTTCTCTGCAAATTCATGAGGCTTTTGGTGAGCCAAATCGCGGTTTCTCTCGACGAAACGGCTTCGTCTCCAAAGGGTTTCAAGATCCCCTCGAGTTCCTCGAACTTCTCTTGCCTAAGCAAACCCGCGCAAATCTCCAGCAGAGATTCCAACGCTTCCGCCCTCTCCTCGCTCCTCGGGATTTTCTTCTGATACTCTCGTAGCATGGTCAGCGTGCTTATCAACGATATCTCCTCGTCCTTGCATTCCCTCGCCACTTTCTCTCTCTCCATTGGAGGGCTCGCCCAAGTTTTGGCGAGGGGAGGACGAGTTTCGTTGGCTCTGTTCTCGTTGGATTTGGATACTATCGGCTTGAAGACAGGCGAAATATGTTGGCATTGTGCAAGATACGGTTGCAAGTGAGGATGCCTCAACAATTCCGCGGCCTAAAACATTTGGGAAAACAAAAGAGATATGCATAAAGGTGACGAGATAAAAACAAAAACGCAACACCGGGATGGAACTCACTGTAGGTCTGTGCTCGGGATTCTTGCGAAGCATGCTCTTGATCAGTCTCTTACTGCGAGTGTATAAATCTCGAATCATATATACAAAGGTCTTTTTTTTCGGGTATCATATTGATGAAAACGTATAATAATATACTCACAGTGAAGATGAATACATGACCGGGAGAGGAGAAAGAGAGGAGCGGTTGATCTTGTTGATGAGTCCTGCCATGTCCTGCGTCCGGTAACACAATTTTTCAGAATCTCGTTATCGAGAGTGAACGACGATACGGAACAGATTATGAGTTTTACGGGAGCCTTGAAAGCCGGCTGATGTGCAGCTACTTCGAACATGCAGCAACCTTGCAAGAACAGCGAAAACACGGCGAAAAAAATCATGTTAGAAAAAAAAAATGAATCGTTCATAAAATATGTTGCATTTTGTATAGGTTTTAGGGATCAGGATACGACTTCAAGACGTGTAATCGCTTTCCAAAAAGCGTTATTTTGTCCATGTCGGTTAAATGAGGTTGCGGAAATACACTTTTGATATATAATGAGGCCTCAACAATTTCGGTATACCTAAAGACCATATATCTGATTTGTATCCATATGGAATATCCGCGAGAAGCTCGGGGCACATGTAGTTTGGTGTTCCTACGACCTGCAAAAGGCATAAACTGAATTCAGAAGAATTTCTGAAACGAACTCGAATAATGAAGCAGAAAAAAGGGGAAGAGGAATACCGAGGAAGCGAGCTCGTCTTTGCTGAGGAGTTTCGCGAGGCCAAAGTCTCCTGAGAAATGTACGGTAAAGGCGAAGATATAAAACAACTCTTTAAACGAGAAACATCAAGAGGAGATTTTGAATCTTTACCTAACCGAATCTCGTTTTCTTTCGTGAGGAATACGTTCGAGCACTGGAATCCGAACACCGCAACGTTACTTCAACGATGACCCTTTTCTCCGCGAGCAGAGAAGCGTATATATGTGTATATATATATATGTATGGATTTGTACCTTAAGATCACGGTGAAGAACCCGATTGGAATGGAGGTAATCTATAGCTAGCAATAGCTGTACCATCCATCTGCAGAGTTTCTACAGAAAATAAAAGGAAGGAATGGTTAGAGAAATCAGGTGATGGTTATATATTCATATGAATGGACTGATTAGATTCCTTATTAGATTTAATTAATTACTTCTTCCGACACAAGTGTTCCTTTGGATTTCTTTATCATCTGAGCCCTGCATTGTCCAAAAAAACAAAAAACAAAATCAGTAGATCAATTACCGGAAAATAGCATCAAGAGCGCTAATGTTAAGAATCCAAATATACGATGCCTTACATGTCTCGGCCCTCGCAGTAACTCGTTACTATACATACACAATCCTGAAGAATCAAACGAGATTATATATATACAACACGTTAGAAACAATCGAGATATTCTCGGATCGGATAAGAGAATCGACAGGGTTACCTTCTCCACCCACGAATCTTTGTACTCCACAATGTACGGATTCTTGAGCTTAGATATCAAAGCCATCTGCATTCATCATAGGGCGTGAAAGAAAAAAAAATCTCGTCGGTATAATCATAATTCAAGATCAAATAAAGCTTTTCTCTCTTTTTTTCTTGTTTGCTAACCTCTTGAAGGGCAGCACGCTTGCATCTCTCGGTTTGCTTAGCTAAACGAATCTTCTTCACCACGTATCTACACGAACCAAATCAAGATTCGATCCAAAATCTTGAACAAGATTCAGAAAAAAAAAACGAATCTAACTTCGAATTCGACACTTTGAAAATTCACTTTTGTCTCTCGGATTTGTGAAGAACGAGAAAAGCGGATCCGAAAGCGCCTCTACCGATCTGTTCAAGAACCTCGTAATCGTCCATCTTCAAAGTTGATTCACCGGTCTTGTTCTCCATGATGTGTTCCTTCCTCTTGTCTGATAAAAGGGTTTGTTTTCACAAGAAAACTGAACAAAGGAGCCTAAAGCATTAGATAGATTCATACAAAACTCATGAGCATTGAATTCGTAAGTATCAACATGAACGCTTGAGGGGAAAAAAAAATGGACCCATTAAACAAAATGTGATTTTGAAATCTGTGGAGAAGGAAAGTTTGGAAATTTCATAATTTTTTGAACAGGCAAAGGAGGGAAGAATATTGAAGATGAAGCAATGGAAGAACAAAAAAAAAAGAAATATTGAAAAGAAAAATAATATATTTTTTAAAAAAAAAAAGGAAGATTCATGTGAAAGATTGACGACCAAACCAAATTGCTTAAGATTTCAGGGTTGTTGTTATAATTACATATGGTTGAACTTTTGTTGACACGTCTTTTTCACACTTTACACTTGGCACAAAAACATTCTCTGAAAGTATCTTTTGTTCAAACTAATGAGCAAAATGTTAGCATTAGAATCTATCTGTTGGTTTTGTGGGTTCAAATTCATGAATTTTTTAGACCCAATATTGAGTTTTATTATAAAAAAAACTTATATTCACACCAACAAATGAAAATTAGACTTCAAAAGCTATCTTAGATTTTCCTATAAGACTTCGAGATATGTTTGGCAGAAATTCGGTGTGAAGATATTTAAATTTGATTGGTTATAATTTTTTAAAATTATATTAAATATGCATTAATATAAAAATAACCAATGAATCATAACAAAAATAAGACTGTTTTTAAAATAAATAGATTTTTTAATTAAAAAATGAATTAAAATATTATTGAAAATCAAATAAAAATAATTTTTTGATTTTAAGAACACTATATAATTCAAACACTCTACCCTCATAACAGGGACATTTCTTTGGACCAAACATGCAAACAGAAAAGTTATATGAATAATAATAAAAAAATGAGTATGTACAAATAAAATCGTTTTTTTTTAAATTCTTATCCCATACCTCGCCATGACTTCTTTTTTTTTGTAATATGTAAATCAAGCCGATTTTCCAAAGATAAAATTAAATATTAAGCTAACACAATGATGACAATTTTAATGTCTCATCCTTATCATTGATCTTTCTACTTTTTTCAAGTTTATTTTTTAACTAATTTTTTAATTTTTCCTTTTGTATCCTATTTGAGTTTATATATAAATTTTCTGGAACGGGCATAAAAAAACATTTTTTCATATTTTATGATCAAAATCTTTTTAACTTAAATTATTTTTAAAAAAAAATATTGATCTCCAAATTATTTTATCTACTTTCTCATTTGTTCGTAATTTGTTTTTCTCTTTCTCTCGCGATAAGATCACGGTCTTTGCGACAAGATGATTACTTTTCTACGGATACGACAAAGAAAACAGCGGATAAGTCTTCTAGTCGTCGATGACTGACCTTAGGAGGCTGTAGTTTGATGGATGAGCGAATGCTTTCGAGACGGGATTCAGATTTTTCCGAGCTTCTCTGCCTTCACAACCGGGTTCGCTTTTCGCTATGGCTCCATGCCCAGCTTCACGGTAATCGTACCTGCATTCGTGTTTTTCCACATCGGTGTGGCCCACAGAGGCTATCCCCGCACGTACCGACATCCGAAACTAGTCAACCCAGCTCGTTTATTACAGGTACAGCGTCGGCTTGGATCCTCCTTAGGCTTCGTTCCAATGGCGGAACATGTCTGACGGAAACGGGTCCACGGGTTTAGCTTGAGCATCCACGGATGCATCTGAAACAGTTTTCTTGACAGTGATGATGATTACGGATGATGATGATGATCCAGACACGACAGAAGCAAGCTTAGCTTGCTGTTCTTGTTGAAACGACATAGCCCTGTGGCACTTCGAACACATGTTCATCGTGGCCGAGCTGCCAAAGAATCCGCAGTTTTTGATACAAAGTTTCGGACAATCGGGCGGGGTTTGGCATCCGGTCTCGTCATGCTCCATTCTGCATCTATGCGTAATAATATCACCCACGATTACTCGTAAGATAAAAAGGAAAAGACTCGACATCATCATCAGTAGTATGGGTTCCATTGTCATCAATGTCATGCGCTATGGATGCCACACAGATCATTCAAACATATGCAAGCAATTCGTTCATAAGCCTAAGCACCGATAGAACAGTTGAACAAGCTTTCTATCATTGGCATGGAAGAATTCACTGATAAAACCGAAGCGGAAGAAGAAGAACAGAAATATCGAAGGTAATTCCAAAGATCTAGACGTTGAATCAGGTGAAAATGTAAGAACACCAGACAAGGAAAATCTGAAATAGAATTTTAATCAATGCTACTTTTTCACCCAAATGGAATCTCCACAGAATCAGTCCCCTGTGCATCCACATGATTCAAAACTTTCAAAAGCCCTATGGATACGCAAACAGAGTGCGAGTAATAAAACCGAACAGTTTCTGATACCATAAGAACCAAAATACGAAACCCAGGAGCATCTCTCATCAATAACGCATCTTTGTAATAAACCCTAACGAAACCCATCAATCAAATGCCACGATCGCTCACCTGTTTGGCCCGAGGAGTCCCTTCCTCGATCGGTTACTGATCAATCACCAACAAAACCCGTCATGAAACCAGAAACGAAATCGCAATCGCGGAGACGAAAATCGAATTCTAGAACAAAAATAGAGAAGGACCCAGAAATGAGATTAGGAAAGGGACAAAACCCTCCAAACCCTAAGAATCTCTCCGAAGAAGATAGTCGGCCGAGAAGGATGCGGGAATAAAGGTCGGTCTTTTAGGCTTCGCTCGGCTTCTTTCTCGTCGATTTTTTTAAGCAACGTCATTTTTTTTTGCCAAAAGAGTATGCACGCGTGTAGGTCTTTCATTGGCCAAAAAATTGATTTTTTTTTTTAAATTCCGAGCTCACGCACAGCATGGTTAGGATTCACCATTCTCACCTCACGCCTCGTCTTGCCATTTGCCCCTCGTCGCTTACCTCGCTCGCCCGTCACCTTGTGCTCGCCACTCACTTTTCATGTACGCCCTTTTCATCTCAACTTGGGTCCTATGACGGATTCCGAACCTCAAAACCCGAGAGAGTCTTCAAGATCAGATACTATAAAGCCTCGAATACTCGATCCGTGTGCAGTGTTCACCACTAACAGCATCCTATTATCCCAAAAAAAGAAAACATCGTTTCTTAAGAGCATGACGACGCAAAAGGATCACTGTTTCTTCTGACATGACGATGGTACAGACAGAATTTTCCACACATTGCAGAGACGAAACTAGATCACCACACTTTCGAGCTAGATAATGTTACCATGAGAATATACTCGAACGGACATGACATTGAGACAACATGCGCATAGGCCATGGATGGCAAACATCACCAGCCAAGTATGTGACGAGGCGAGAGCTTATGTTGCAGAACATTGTATTCAGATCTTGTCGAGCTTCTCTGCCTTCACAACCGGATTGTCTTTGGCTATAGCCTCCTGAGCAGCGGCATGGTAATTGAAGGAGCAATCATGTTTATCCGCATAGCGGTGAGACCCACAAAAGAGAATACCACACCGACACTTGAAACCGGTCAAACCCACCCTCTTATTGCAGGTACTGCATCGGCTTGGTCCCTCCTTCGGTTTTGCTTCTACTGCTACTCCAGTGTCAGTCGCAGAAGAAGATGACTGAAGGAAACCGGCATTCGGCTCCACAGGTTTAGCTTGAACGTCCGCAGATGCAACAGAGGTTTCCTTTGATGCGTTAATGCTGGATGATGATCCAGACACGACAGAAGCAAGCTTAGCCCCCTGTTCTTGTTGAAACAACATAGCCTTGTGGCACTTGGAGCACATGTTCATCGTAGCCGGGCTACCAAAGAAACCGCAATTGTTGATACATAGCTTCGGACATTCAGGCGGAGTTTGGCATCCAGTCTTGTCATGGTCCATTCTGCACTTAAATTGTGTCAGCCTCAGTTACTCTAACATCAAGAAGATAGATAACCCAGATCACGGAAATTTCTAATCTGTCTCCAATCTAACAACAGCACATGAATCAATTTGTTTTGAGTCTCGTAAACATCTCAGAAACAACCAAGCACCAAAAACCCGTCTCACGAAATATCTGATTCGAACGATGAATATAAACAAGCAATTCATCGGCATTTCCTTCTCCAAGCAATCTAGGAATGAACTTTTCTAGTGGTAAAACGTCTAAATTACAGGGTTCGAGGAAAATAGAAGAAAGCACGCATCTTTTCCCCCCGTAATCATAAAAAATACGAGCATCAAAAGCTCATATATCATCCAAATCGTAACCCTTTGTTCAACACTGCAGCCTCAGAACATTAGACCGATTACACGGTACCAGAAATTGAGTTCCAACCACAAAGGCTGCAAAATCTTAGCTACCAGCAGCAGGCAAATAGTAGCAAAAGAAATCATCTCCAAGAAACAGAGCAGCTAAATCCAAACTACAAATCCATTTAAAACTACGTTACCACCCAAATCAATACTGTAAAATCAGTCCCTATCATCAGAGGATTTATCATCTAAATCCAAGAAATTAATTTCGGAGTCGATAAACAGCAAGGATATGAAATCAATTTGCAAACAAATTAGAGGTTGAATTCGGACAACATGAGAGACACAAATTCCCAGGATCACAGAACCATTTCTCACACAATCAAACTCCAAATAAATCATACTATCAAATACCATAACCACTCACCTGTTTGGGCTGGGAAGCTCTCTCTCGATCGGTACCTAATCGTTCAAAAAACGAAAACAAAACAGGACCCATCACAAACCAGAAAGCAAAATCAAATCGAGAAGAATAAAAACGAAATCGAAATCCAAAACAGAACAAAACCCAGAGGGGAAATCGAAAAAGAGACAAACCCACTTACCCTAAGAATCTATCTCAACGAGATCGTCTGCCGGAGAGAGACCCCAGCAGCAGCGTAGAAGGGAAGAGAGTGAGAGAGAGAGCTTTTTCTTTTAGGCTTATGTTCTTCTTTCTTTCCTATACAATTAAGCAACGTCTATAATCGCACCGTTTCTGCTAATTAAACGTTGACGTCTTCGCTGTTCATTGGCTGGATATTTAATTCATTTAAGACGCACCTCCAATTTTTTGAATTAACAACTAATATCTTCGGTTTAGCTAAACCGGGTGAATTCGATTTTTAATTTTATTCGGTTTGTTTATATTTCTCTCTGGGTCATATTCGGTTTTCTCTTCTTCTTTTTTTCAAAACAATATAGAAAAACATTCTTATAATTAATAAATAATCTATATAGTTAATTTAAATATACACACAATGTCTTTCTTGATTGTTTGGATCTATTAAAACAGATTTCCATTGTTCCACGTGTTCACTTGGACCAACCACTAAGCAACCACTATACATATTTTTCTTCATTAATCATAATTGCATTTTTTGACCAATGTAATTAATTTGCGATCAACGTGTCATTATGTTAAGACTTAAGATGATCCTAAATATAATTAAATTAATAAGATAGCCTACCTTTTAATTTTTCGTAAATTAATTTTTTTATAATTTGAAAGGCCTATTTTATCCATATATATATTTGGGTTTAATGTAGTTTATGATAAAGATAGTGCTGCGCTTCTCATAAATTGTTTCAACGGTTTTGTACGTTAACAATGCACACATATGTGTTTTTCAAAGAATTTGTTAAAGGCTAGTTTCATATTTTTATTTTATTTTAATTTTATTTTGGATTTTTACCTTATTACCCCTTCTGACATCACCCAAGACGTGTCAATACGCGGAACCAAAA
The DNA here is from genome assembly GCF_000463585.1 of Tarenaya hassleriana. Taxonomy (NCBI): domain Eukaryota; kingdom Viridiplantae; phylum Streptophyta; class Magnoliopsida; order Brassicales; family Cleomaceae; genus Tarenaya; species Tarenaya hassleriana. The sequence continues at coordinate 1,263,841 of NW_010966021.1, read as the reverse complement.
ATTCACAAGAAACCCTTACTGTAAATTGTAATATTATTTCCAATAAATTCACCTAAAAATGTTTCGATGAGAATACCGGTTTTTATTCTTTTACAAATGTTGCAAGAATTGCATGGCATACGACCAAAAATAAAAAAATTTAAAAATATATATATATATATAAGCATCTGTGTCTGAAATTTATATTCATGGATCTTTGCGGCCTGAAACCAATTTCTTCTAACAAATTAAGATTCCAGTTAATCAAGATTTCGGTCGATCACATTACTTCCAACAGAAGAAAGAGCAAGAAACAAAATCAGAAAACAGTTAAAACAGTTAAAATTTCCAACCCTTTCTTGCACCGCAAGAAACAGAGCCCAATCAGTCGTTCCACATGTTGAAAACACCGCTCGGACTCGAGCCGTGAACCGACGATTCTCCGGACCATCCTCCTCCACCCGTCGGCATATCATAATCGACCTTAACGACTGGAAATTCCTCGGCCGATCCAACTGCTGGATTCAGCCCAAGAAACCCTCCTGTGTTGCAGCTTCCATTAGAACTTCCATTGTTGTCCAAGACCGAACTGGAGACCAGACCGTGAAGATCTCCCGTGTTGCTATGAAGATACGGGTTGTAAATTTGCGAACTCTGGTCCGGTTGTTTCAAGTAATCGGCCTGCTGGTGAAGATGGAGCTGTGTCTGAAGGCAGCTCTGGTGAAACGGTGAGGAATCGTGGGCATTGTACTGAGGAATGCC
>NW_010966021.1:1185219-1262987 GCF_000463585.1 Tarenaya hassleriana | reverse complement strand
ATGCCGCCGTTTTGGAGAGTTAGCAACGGCTGATAATGATGGCTGTATTGGGTCAGTGGGAAGTTCTGTAAATTCAGCCCTGAACTGGAGCCGGAGACCGAGCCGCTGAACTGGAAACTTGACCCGAGGGCGAACATTTCCTCACGTTTTCTAGAAGATTCCAGAGCTTGAGCTTCTTTGAGACGCTTAGCCACACCGCCTCCGATGGGCAAAGTGCTGCTCTCGAGAATGGCTTTGACGTCATACCGGTTGATCTCGAAATTCGTAACGGCGTTAAGTCCTCTGAACTTTATCGCCGCGACGTCGTAAGCTTCTGCAGCCTCTTCCTCGGTACCTGAACGTAACGTAGGCATCATATATCGTATCATCACTGGAAAAATCGTTATACATTGATTCCAAAAACTACTGACGATAAAGTACATACTGAAAGTTCCCAAGTACAGATCTTTGTTTCCAGCCACTCGGCCGATTCTTGCTTGCCATCTTCCATGTTGGTGATGCCTGTATGGCAAATAAACATGTAAATTATGGACCGAGCCAAAAGCATATTCTCATATGTCATAATGGCATGTGAGTATATATAGATAAAGGGAACCTTGTAACTCCTCGATACATCGACGCCCCTCGAGAGAATCCGCTGCTCTTCCTGTTAAGAAAATATGTCACAATACACAGTTACGGGGTATGAAAATAACGACAAAGTCTAGACCTTTGGCTCGGTCGGCCGTATGCAATGATCTACACGAAAACCATATCGGAAAAGACTTGCGAAACAAAATAATCGACCTTCTTATTGCGGCCACGAACTCTTGCCTTGTCATGTGCTTCATCTCCTCGATCTCCTTCTCATAGTTACTAACCTGAATCAGCGAAAGAAAACGAACAACAAAGGGTATGATATTAAGATGGGAAAAATATCGGAATTAACGTTGCGATTTGGTAACGATCAGGAGAAGGGTCGGACGAGAATGATTGGGAAAATTAAGAGAAAAGGTTGGACCGGAAAGTTCGTCGTGGTTGACGGTCCCCAGTACTTGAGCGCAGCTAAATCATATGACCTCGCTGCTTTCTCTTCTTTGTCATACCCACCTGCCAAAATTAGGACAAAATCCGATGTAACAACAAATCTCAAATCCGTTAATCAACGTTTATATAAAATGGACGAGACTTGACCAGAATCGAACTCACCCAAATAAACTGGAAATTTCGTCGAAGCCCCGAATAGAACACCAAGAACAGAAGAGGTATATGGTCAGTGTATAGCCCAAATTTTAAACACGAATAATGAACACGGTTAATTATTGATATATAACCAAAGTGTAATTAGTAACTAATTTAAGTTAAACTTACCTTGTCTTCCTTTCCTTGACTGACCTTCTCTCCTACAGCTATTATCCCAGAGATGAGCTTCGTACCGACCGGTCCAACGATGCCTTAAGTTGCACCAAAGATCACGCACCCATTTCACCATTGAACTCTAGTAATTCAAAGTTATACAATGACAAGCGAAAAATGTGTGTAAACCTATTACCTTGTGACACCACGATAGATAGAGGTCCGTTGCCCAAAAGTGTCCGAGTTTCTTCTCGGCATAGCCTCTGCAATCACGCTACTACTGATGTTGTCGCGACTTGTGTCACAAGACGAAGCCTTTACGTTGTTACCGGTGCTACTTCCCATGGACAGAGTGAGAGAACCCAAGTTGTTGGAACTCTCAGGAAGCTCGTAGTTATTGTCATTGGTGTTGGTAGACGAGGTTGAAGCACATGTGACAATGGCGTTCGAATGCACGGTCGGAAACAAGTCGTTGCCTTGGAAGAAGTAGCCGGAAATATTGGTCTGAATCTCGTTGTATGCAACGAGTTGGTCGGATTGGTTCTCGGGTTTGCTCACTCCAAGAAAATCCGCTACCTTCGGAACCTCTCCTCCTCTACCATCGTGAGGATTTAGCATATTCCACTCTGTTATATACAATGAATTATTCAGGAACAACACAGAGAATAGGGGATATAGACGTGCAAAAGTATACCTCTGTGTATACATATATATATATATATAGATGTATATACCTTGGGGTTGAAAAGGGTTGTCCATGTTGCCACAAACCAATCCATGATTGAACTGAGAAGATTGAGAGGAATGGATATGTGGAGGCAAAGAAGGGTGGCCTGGCGAGAGAGGAAAAGCAAGCCAGTTGTTGGAATCCATTGCTGATAAACAATACTGTCTACTTTGCTTCTAGCCCTATTGTCTCAACTGTCCTCCTGCAAGAAATGAACTAGAGAGAGAGAGGGAGAGAGAGAGAGAGAGAGAGGTCTTTGATGTGAGAACATGACCAAGAAGGAAGATTACTTATAACAGATTGAGGAAAAATATCTTCTTTTGCTGCACGTATGCTTGCGAAACATCTGCCTATTTCTCTCTCTAAAAACCCTTTCTCCCTCTATAATAAGTTTAGGGTTTTGAGAAAGGAGAATTTTGAGGAAACCAGTGAAGTTTAGAGTATTGAAATCAAACCCATAATAGAATAGAAAGTGAAATAAAATTTGACACAAGTATTGATTAGGGCAGGATTATATAAAATATACATGCATGTACCGATGTAATTTTATGATAATGCGACAAATAAGGACACGAGTGTCGCAATAAATAATTAAATTGAACCCTAGTAAGACAAACCTACACGTCCAACTGGAAAAAATCCAACCCCATAAAGCAAAATATCTGTCATATTAAATTATAACCAAACTAAAATAAAAACGGAATTTAAAGAAAAATGTGTATATCAAATCTCTATCTAAAACCTGGCGGTTTCTCTCTCTACCGCACTTGGATTATGGGAACTCACGTCCTCGTTTAACGCAATTCATGACCCCCCAAAGCCCAGCATTCCCACACCCTACAAATCATCTCTAAGACTAAACTGTTTGACCTTTACATGCACATACAAATAGATTTAACTGCAATATTCAAATACATATACATATATTTACATATACATGCATGTATACAAGAACACATAAATACCCTTTGAAAAGAATCAAGATCTACATTAAAAAAAAAAGAATCAAGATCTAATATCAGTCTACATAACATATGATAAAAAAAAAAACATATGATCAAATGGGCCACAATGAAGATCCGCCAATCGAATTATCTATTCAGCACACGTACGGAATTGCAAAATTATAAAATCTCGTCGACGAGTTGAATCTTAAAAATATATATCGAGTATAATATTAAAAATAGAAGATTGATGGGATTTTTGTTTTGGTTTCCCCGAGTAGAAATGTGATTGACCGGTTAATCGGACTTCGCACCCGTCAAAGAAGGGCTTAATATTAATTTAAGTTATTAAAATACAATGAAATAAAAAAAACATTTAAATACAACAGTTATCCACGCGAGAAGATCGTATTGCGCAAGGAACCCACTATTTGTTTATCCGCATGCCATAATTATAAAAAATTATATTATACAAACATTAAGATAAATATTTGTGCATATTAAGAAACGTTATATAGGGAAATACATTTATAATATATTTGGTTAAAAATTCCGCATACAATTATCTATAACACAACTCTTATTAATATACATACACATATATATTGAGTGTATACATGTACATATGATTTCCCATGTGAAACACTAGTTAATTAACCCAAAACTAAATTGGTACAACGCCATATTATCTATTCTAACTACAATGAGTCGCTTCATTAATCTACACATTATGCAATATCCCTTTTGTACTGAATAAACAGAGACCGATAAATATGAATTCCGATGGCCAATTTTTCTCTCCATTCACATTTTGGAAATACATAACACTACATATATATATATATATATATATATATGTGTGTGTGTGCGCGCGCGTGTGTGTGAGTTGAAACACCACCGGATGCATAGGTGAATGAGCTTTTGTCATAAACGAAACTAAGGAGAGTCAAATAAACTACCTGATTTCGACAATCCATACAAATTATAATATATTAATTTATATGGTGATTAGAAATATATAATACAGTAGCAAAAGTCACATGATATCTTTTATGTTTGTCTCCGCGAACTTCTAAGCTCGAATCAGAATTGCACCATACATACATACATACATACATACATACATACATACATACATACATACATACATACATACATACATACATACATACATACATACATACATACATACATACATACATACATACATACATACATACATACATACATACATACATACATACATACATACATACATACATACATACATACATACATACATACATACATACATACATACATACATACATACATACATACATACATACATACATACATACATACATACATACATACATACATACATACATACATACATACATACATACATACATACATACATACATACATACATACATACATACATACATACATACATACATACATACATACATACATACATACATACATACATACATACATACATACATACATACATACATACATACATACATACATACATACATACATACATATATATATAACTATATATATATATATATATATATATATATATATATATATATATATATATATATATATATATATATCCCAATAACTTGATAAGATTTTTAATATATCATTCCCCACATTACATTATCAGAAGAAAAGTGCACCAATTTCACAGCATGAACACAAAAAACAACATGCCACTTAGAATACTACCAAATGAAAACTAATAAAAACCAAATATAATATTCAAGAACCTGATTTTTTCCTTGAATTATCTATGAGCATGACTAATTCATTAGTGATTGGTTTAATTATACCAAAATTATAGTTGTTTAACAACTATCACAAATTTTTTTTATAAATAATACATTTTTCCTAAATTTTCTGTCATATATATTCGTATACAGAAGGGACATGGCTGATTGGCTGCTGTACGGAAAGGTTTGTTCCCTTTTTAAGATTTTTGCCATATCCTACTCTTCTTTGAAAAAAAAAACATAAAATAATCAATCTGTCAACATTTTATTTATATTTTAAAAAAAATAGAAGGGAATTTACTTTTACCGATTCATTTATTCCAAACTCAGTTTCAGGATCTGCTGCTCATGCTCGTAGAATCTAAAACTCGGAAGAACAATCAGATACCCCCAAATATGTGAATACTAATACAAACATAACAATGCCAATCATATTATTTTGGGAAAAATATTTTTTGTTTTTTAGATAACCGAGTATCTTGAACTAAGACCAAACTAATCTTGGGATCGGAAATCAGCTATATGATTTGGATTATATATTCATTCTCCAAATTTAAAATTCGAACTCGGGACGGAACATACACTTTGTGTCCCGTTTCACCAGCAGAATTATATTTTGAGGAAAATATTGCTAAAATGAACAAACAAAAATCAGAAATCACCTGTTGCCATCGGCGTGATTTTCCTTCATATTGGTAGCATTCTTTTCCTGCATAAGGGAAAATGAAATATCGTCAGTTCGAGTGAAAAACATATCGGGGGATTCAAGAACGAAAATAAAAAAAATGAAAAACCTAAGAACATCAATGGAAAAAATCACATCGTAAATGATCTCAAACAAAAAAAAAAGCGAAATAAACACAACTAGGAAATAGACACCAAATTGAAGTAAAACCCTAGAAACCTTAGTATCTGAGATCAATATGATTTCATGAAATCATCTGTTCGTGTGTTTTTGTTTCTGGGTCTCATCCAAAAAAAAGAGATTAAACAAACAACAATTTTTTTTTAAAAAAATTAAAACCATATATAAAAGCTTACTGAATTGAAATGCGTAAGAATCTGCTCTCTCTCTCTCTCTCTCTCTCTCTCTCTCTCTCTTTCTCTCTCCCCCCTCTCTTAGGGTTTGTGTCGGGGAATAGAGATGAGAATTCGCATTTGCTAACTCGTAGTTTCCGGCCAATTAAGGTAAGAAAAATAATTAAAAAAAAAACACACTATGCGACGTTTCAGATTTTACAACCGCATCCATTCTTTCCATTTACTGCCACGTGTCAATTACCCACTTCTTGGCAACTCTTTTTGCGCATGTGTGTTCATACCTAGAGATCTTACATTGGTTGTCGAAAAACGAATACCATTGGCATTGTATCACTTAAGTATATGCAGAAAAAAATTAAAATAATTTCTGTTTAGATTTTTTTATTAAATTAGACCGTTGGAGATACCAAGTCGATTATTTAATTACACGATTTTTTTTTCTGCATAATGAAATTGAACATCTACTGTAATTTGATTGTTTAGAGACTTTCTATTTTCTAGATGCTTATACTAGACCAATTTTCTTTTATCTACTAGAGGAATTTATTTATTTCATTTAAACCGATTTTTAGAATAATTACATACATATACGTGTGTATGTGTGTGCGCATCATTAATAGTATCTTATATCATCGGTAAGTAACACTGAATTTGATTTATTTATTTTTCTGTAACAAGTAAAACTTCGTCCCAAGCATGGTTAGGACAAAGAGTTTTGGGATTGATTTGTTGAAATCCCCACTATGCAATAAAATGGAATTTGGAATGTAAATGTTCTCTTGTATCGTTTTGGATAATGTGAGAGGAAGATCCCAATCATGTTAGAACTAGTAGTATTATTTTTCGTTTAAAATTAAAATTTAAACCTTATAACATTATAAAATCAATCACTATGATTTATATAACGTTAATTTATGTTTTAAAATTTCCAAAATTGCATTTACGTGTTATCCTTGGTTTAATGTATTTCATCACTTTTACCACGCATGTATTCGTATCTAACTGTATGGAACACTGTAATTAGAATCTCTATCCAAAAGGGTTCAATCAACAAATTGGTTATTCATTTTCGAAAACAATTACCTTTACCAAGCATGTGTAACTCACGTGATATTGTTTTCTAGTTACCGTGCATGATAGAGAGAAGCATTAAAAAAAAATCCCTTTTAATTAATTTTTTTTTTTTATGTTTTAGTATATTTTTCTCATCGAAATTTGCAGCCGGCTGACCAATGCGTCGGTTTGCATGCTTTGCACAAAAAACCATAAAAAAAAAAAGAATAAAAGAATAAATTATGGGAAAAGATTGACCGTCATATGACCATTGCATCACAACTCTCGTTCTGGCTCCCTCATGCGGCTTTCCTTAGTTTTTCATATGAAAAAAATCATATGATTATATTAAATGCATGCATGCATGCACGCATGTTCGTTTGTATCTGTTCTTACGTGAACGATGAATGTAGCCATGAATCACACTATTGGTGTAAGAAATGATATACTTTTTATTTTGGTGTCCATGCATGCCTGTGCTAGTATAATCTATATACTCTTTTTTTTTTTTTAATTTTACTCCTGAGATGCCTGGAATTTCGTTTACGCATATAATAAGGAACGCACCGTACCATTCCATATATTATTTATCCATTTATACAATAACGAATATATCATGCAAAATTACAAAGTCTGCAAAAAAAGTCGAAATCTGTAGCAACTCATATTAACTCATAATAACTAAAGATATGTGGGAAAACTGAGATAAATATAAACAAAAGCCGGCATAATTACCAAATAGAATTCGAATTGTAATCGTGAAGATTTTGGATTTGAAGTAATGGTGTAACAATAGTATATAATACTTAATCCGAATTATTAATCAATGGTATTGAGCGTTTGAGTGTATCAAATTTCAGGTACTAATTAAGATTAAGATTGGTTTACAATCAACTAAAGAAAAGGTATATATATTTTAGACGTACGATGAAAGACTTAATTATAAATGTTGCATAATCCAAGGAGTTTGACGTATATGTTCTTATACATGTAGGGCATGATAATGTCCTAAACATAAATGCAAGCCAACATATATTTAAGTGGTAATTATAGGATCAATAAACTCATAGAAGTTCCAATGTTTTCGTGTTTCTAAGCATATTTAGGACCATATATATATATATATATATATCTGTGTGTGTATCCACACACATATATTGTCCTTGTGGAAATTCATGCTTGAATATTGTGCACCCACTTAGCCAGCCCAAATGCTTTTCCACGAAACCCTAATTAAATCATATGTTGTTTATGCTCGGTGCAAAAATAAATGTCGACATGTTTGAATGAATTATATGTTCGAACTTCAACATTTACGTGCATGGCCTTTTGAACCCCATGCATAATATTGAATTGCCGAATGTGCGACCAGAAATTGCGATGAATTGGCCATAAATTACCAACTGCGGAAAGGCCTTCGTTGCACGCTTTGTGTACCACGGTTCTTTGATCTGAACGGTAACAATGGATAAATTTTGGTATAAGGGCGTTTATGGATGTTTATTAGTAAGAGATCTTTACAAGTTTCTGATTCATTTAACCAAATTATACATATGATATAGCTACCATTTAGAATCTATATTTTTCGTTATTTCTGAAGAAATTATTTATGCACGAGAGTTGTCGGGAGAGTAATTAAAACACTAATCTATGACAGCAAGTCAAGACAAACAATGTCAAATACCGCAGTGCTATCTTTATTTAATCTTGGAGCTTATAACTAAATAAAGACACCAAGGTTATTTGATAGTTACTCCTCGTAATATTGTATCCTTATGTTGTCCATTCGGAAATCGATGGTCCAAACCACACATCACAAAGAACTTAATTAATTTATGAAATACGTTTTCGCTCGTGCGTAGGGCTTATATATATATATCTATCTTTTGCTTCCCCAAGAAATCACCCTTCCTATTCGTGATATCCACGTTCATCCCCAAATCTTTTTTAATATCGTTACACACACACACACACATACATATTATATATATATACATATATATATCACGGGAATCCAAAGAAAAGCTTTCGAGAGTTTCCATGGTGATGGTGGGCTTTGGTGAGCACGTGTGTATGTGTGTGTTGGGAGAAATCGCCGGAAAAGTGCTCGTGTCGCCTCGAGATCACGACTTCTCATTTTTTATTTTTTTTCATTGATAATAAAATCCTTATCATATCAATTTTTTTTTTCATTTTTATGTTTTTTTTTAATTGAAACTTCTTTACTTTGGGAAAAAAAAATATACGTTTCTTTTTTCTTCTATATGTCTATGATCTTAAAATTTTCCGGTTATTGAATAAATATTTTATAAATTACACGGTCGTTAACGACAATTCAAAATAAATAATATCTTACTGGCTCATGTAGATTTGTTTTTAACTGCTTTTTTTTGGAAAAAATCATCTTTTGGGCCATAATAAACCCATTTTTTTTAACGGCTTAATTTCTATTGTTCAGACCTAAACAGAATTATTTTTGGCACAAAGTAAACCGCCTTCGAGTAAAATCCTTTATATATATATATATATATATATATATATATTTGAATAAAATATTTAAACTTTTCTAGTCGATAATTGTTTATATAATTTTTTTTCTTCTGAAAATGTGTAACGAGATCTTATGGGTGTGTGTATACGTAATATGTACATATAAATTGTGCCACCTTCGGGTGCTTCACATCCCACACGTGTGGTACCGGTTGTGCGTATGGGTCGGGATTAGTCTGAGCCCTTTGGGCCTGAGATTACCCGGTTATCAAAAAAAAAAAATATGTACATATAAATTGTGAAGAACACTTACACAAATACAATGCAATTTCCATTTCACGAGTTATGTGCAATGAGTAGTGAATAAAGTGGCATTTAAGGATACACAATTAATTGCATTTAAATAACTAGTAGGGTTTCTTTAGTCGTAACATTAAAAATGGCGAGAATATATATATATTAAAATTATCATTTGGTACAAATGGCAATTTTTATTTTATAAAGATGTGTGGTGATAGCCATTAAATCAGGAAAGCTTACTTTTTCATTTTGGTTTAATGGACCTTGAGAAGTAATATTTTAATTACTAAGGTTTTATAATAAAAAAAAACATTAGTGTTTAAGCCACTAACCAAAGAGTTCCATTTTAGATTGATTTTTTGTGATTTAAAAATTTTATATATCAAATCACAGAAGGAATAATAATATAAGAAAAACTTTGAAATGATTTGAGATAATTTAATGGACAAAGATAGAGTAATATCATTACCCCCCTCCAATTCTCTCTCTCTCTCTCTCTCTCTCTCTCTAAATGCATTGCTGGGCCTAGAAAATTATCGATCGGCCCAAACACAAGTTTTTTTTTTGTTTTTAATCACTGCTTATTATATATGTTACTTATGTAACCGTTTATATATGAAATACCATTCTCAGTGGACCCTTTGAGAAATAATTTAGCGATATCAAGTCTTTTATTTGAGGAATATGATTTGTGTATTCGGTTTTCTATATTAGCTCGGATATATAAAACATGACAGAATTGGAATAAATATGATATAATTATATTTAAATTAAATATGATTTAAAAACTTATTGAATTTTTTTCTTAAACTAAATGATCTGAACTAAAGAAAATGAAATAAACAAAGGATTTAATAAAATATCTGTCAACATATTTTTAGTAAAAAAATTATATTTACAAATTAAACTAATTAAAATTTAAATTAAATATAACTTTTTATTGAATTTAAAATTCTAAATAAAAAATAAGTAAACTAAAATCATACTGAAATACAAAATATTTAGTGTGTCCATCTACAAAGTGTGAATGGCATTTGTTATGAATTTAAACAAAAATTGTTATTTTAGCTCAGCAATAATAGCTTGGAAAAAAAATAAATTATGAAAAAAATTTATAGTGTCATTTTGAGACAAAAAATATACTGTTTTTTCTTACCATAAAAAATTAAACTTATGTAAATACTATATATTATATTCTCATATTTAATAATAATTTAATCAAATATGCTAACCCATATGCGTTAATACATATTCACATAATTGTCAATATTTCATGTAATTAAAATATTTTCACTAGCCTCCTCAGTTATGCTACCATAAAGGATTTAGTCGATTAAAAATATAAACTTATTCAAGATATACATTTATCACGAGATACAAAAAGAACGAATAAAAGAAATTTCGCACGAGCGGATAATAATTCCTATCTCTTTCTTCCAAGCGTTTTCGCTCGTGCGTAGGGCTTTGGTGGGTTACAGAGAGAGATGATTATACATTATGACCTTATATAGATTTTTAAAACAAAAGCGAAAGTAATATGTGATATTTGAAATATAATTTTATGTTTCAAATTCATCGACACGATTATTGAAAAATAAAATGCAAAAATTAATTCATCGACAATACATTTGAAAAATAAAATGCAAAAATTAAATTAGAAATAAAGAACAAAAGATAAAGAACGGAAACACTTTTATTGCTACATCTCTTCTTCTTGTTACATTACAATGAAAATAATCCATACATTTATAGGAAAAATTATTGAAAGAAACAAGGAAATAAAGATACGAAAGAAACAAATAAGGCAAAATATAATTATCACGATATATATTTTATTCTTAATCGATATTATGCCTTTAATTGTTATCAATCATATCAAATCTCCATATTTTGTTTCTATTTCAACAACGATAACACCAATGATATATGAAAATTAAATTTAAAAATCTTGAAATAAAATTTAAAAAATAGACTATATTAGAAGAATTTTTTAGGCTATATAAAAACCGTATTATGTATGAAATACTTTTAAATCAATACGCTAGCAGGGATGGATATATATGTGGTTAGATTCTATTAAGTTTAATCCAATAATTAAAGTTTGCGATGGAATCCTAACCGAATCGTAAAATTGAACAAAATCTATAGAATACTATGTCGTACTTCCATTTGATATCGGTATAATTCATGTGTTATTTTGATTTGTAAAGTTTAGATTTACAACTGAATAGAATTTTACCTCAAATTAAAATATTAATTATTCTTCTAATATAGTTCTTCAATAAAATCGAATACAATAGGTAACATATATATTAATTGCACCGAATGAATAATTTATAGACGACATTTAATCAATTAGAGTTTTTTTTATATTAAACATTATTATTCTTGGTAATTGTTTACTAATTTCTATCGAATTTTATCATGAAAATCAGTCCCAAATAAATTAATTTTAACAAGAGATTTATCAACTTGTTACAAATGTATTACATATAAGTACGCTTATGTATGCACATACATATGTATATTTGTTTGAAGCAAAAAATTACATATAGGTTAGGTTCTAAAGTGATTGAATTAATAATCATATCTTAACGAAATCGTGGGTTAGATTATGCATAGCCTTTGCTTTCCAAATCCAACCTTAATGTATTCCCCTTTTGTCCCCTTTTAATTGTACAAATTACATTTTAAAATTTCATTTTGAGAAAAAAAAAAAGAGGTTTTGATTATTGTTCTTTTCCTTTTTAATATATCGTTGGCGAAGAAATCATGGCCGACAATGGTCATCATAGTGTACTTTGCCTTTTTTGTTTTGCAATTAAACTTTTATATAAACATATATTGTCTAACTTTGACAATGTGGGTGGAAATATGAAATTCATAAAATACCCCTTTTCATCTTTTATATATATATATATAAAATTTTTTTAACATTTACTTTTTGAGACACTACATTTTCTTTCCACCAAACTCGTAACGTGGACAGAAGTAACACTTTGATTGTGGAATTTGAGAAAGACCATTCAAATCTTTTTCTTTGGATTATTCAATTTAATCTGGGTCGTCTTTCATTTCCTTTAATATATATATATATATATATATATATATATATATATATTTGGGGGGGGGGCAAAATCCATAATTTTTATAAAAGATATGAAAGCATAGTTTACGATTACGCATTGGATATTAAGCTTTATACTTTATTTGTCTTTTGACAAATGTCAATATAATTAGAACCAACCTTGTGTTACGAAGTTTTTTTTTAATTACCAATAATCCAATGTTTATTATTAGACAATTCAAATGAAATGCATGTAAAAATCCCCATCCTACATAATTAATTTAAATATTAAAAAAAACAATGTACTCGTAAAAACAATATAGTACTATAGATCAAAACATTTGGGCTACTCAAATAAAAATGTACGTGGCAACTAGAAGCTATAGAACACCAAGAAAGAGGTTTGTACAAGGGTTTATATTTCGAATTATTATACATTCAGAATCCGAAAATAGTATATAGATCTCATCAATTTCCAAATCCGAAAAACTCGGAATCGTTTATTTGTGGCAAAGATATACAAGGCAGCACAGTTTGTAAAAATCGAAATATTGAATCCTAGGTGAATTTAGAGTTAAAGTCAATTATCACCGGGTTACATTTATATATTTTTTCTGTAACGTATTACAATAATGTAATATTTCTTCAGGTAAATAATTTTTTTTTTGTTACAGCAGCTAAGAAGCGAAAGAGAGATCACGAGGGAATATAACATTGGAAGTGGGGTAATGATGTTTCATAAGAGCTTTTGATGACAAAGTCTGTGAACAACACAGTGGCAAAGATACCCTGTGCCCTAAAGATGGACCTCTTTCGGTTTCTTTACAATCTCTCTCTCTCTCTCTCTCTCTCTCTCTCTCTCTCTACTGTCACAACTCACAACCCACGTGCCCTAACTCCCTCTCATGCATTTGTTAGATTTGGGAAACATGGAAAATTTTACAAAACAGTAAAAAAAAAAAAATTGATCCAATCCTATTTAGATTATGCTGAAGATCTCTGAAGTTATTTCGAATTTCTAAATTCATGTTCTTAAAATTTTTTTCGGATTAAAGATTTAGTAATTGATTCGTTTTACTGGTTTTACTTTTATATCACAGTAGACTAAAAAGTAAATATTTTTAATCATAGGTTAATAGTTATCACAATAATTTTATGATAAAAACTGTGTAAAATACAAAAAAAAAAAATACTATATATAAAACTTGAGGGATCTTGGCTGATTCTTGGGGTGCCATAGTGTTCTAGATTCTGTCGGCAGCGAGAACCCCCTAAATATACATTACATACATACATACATACATATATACATACATACATACATACATACATACATACATACATACATACATACATACATACATAATATAACTTTACAAAGCGAGCTGAAAATTTTGAAAGTTCCATTGCAATTAGCAAATATGCACGGAGTAAATGAGTGTTTGCTTTTTGGTCCGACGAGGAAAATAAAGACTAATCAATTTGATCATTCAACCGTATGATGGTATATATACACACACACGATGAATGCACACGTATATTTATTTTGTTCTTATATATATATCATACGAATGTAACGACAGACAAAACGTTAACCGAAAATATACAGTCATTACAATTACTGTGTGGTCATATTGACATGACGAATTCTCGGAGAATCTCCGTGTCTCTTGGCTTTGATGTCGGCGAAGTAAGATGTAAAGTCCCGTTGAAGTTGTGAAGTTTCTTGGTCTTTTCTTTTTAATTTGTGTTTCACCATTTGCATGAATATTATTTTCGGGATTCTTCATGAACACACACACACACACACATATATATATATAATATAATGTATAATCTCAACAAATAGTACTAATTAAATCATCTATATTATTATTACATAAGTGCATTTATCATTATCGTCTTTATGGTTACACTGCCGTCGATCCTTACAACTAATATAAGTTGATAGAATTCAAATCCAGGAAAAAAAATGAATCCACTTTTGTTACTATAACCACATTCTGGATCATTGTTGATTCATTATTAGAATAAAATTAAATTAATGGAAAGTTAAGTAAATATGTAGTTTAACTTTAATGTTATAAAAACCTCTCGATGATTTCTAATAATATCATGTTGTTAAATGGGAATCATCATGACCTTTCATTGAAATATTTATGGTACATATTGGATGGCTCAACCGGTAAGGAAGAGAGCAGAAATCTTTTCCAACCAGGCTTCGAATCCTCACTTGGGGAGGGGTAATTTACATGGGGTCTTCCCATTTTTCTGGAAGATGTAGTCGGATCAAATACTCGATGAACTCCTGGATTATAAAAAAATATATATATTCATGGTCCAAGATTGTATAGACCAAATTAATGGTATATATATATATCTCTTGGATAATTTATTTGTTTTAAACTATTTTACGCTGATCTCATTGATTACACTAATCTCATTGACAAAAAAAAAATGGAAAAAATATATACGTTAGAAATACAAAGAATATTATTCTCAGTTATGTGAATCTAAAAAAAATTGAACCCATGAAAAAAATATAAATTTCAAAATCTTCAAAGAAATTTAAAAATAGAGAGAGAGAATACCGAAAAGCAAAAATGTTCTCGCTAAAAAATTAAGTTTTTTATTTGATATATATATTCAAAGTACAATATGGGTAAGATATTTTAGATTTTTAAGGTTCCAATAAAACTAATGGAGTTACATACAAAATTGGAATATAAAGCGATTTATCAAAAAAGAAAAAACAATAATAAAAATTGACATATAAGCCGAGTAAGAATACACATAAGAGGTGGGACCACTGATTTTTGGACAAGTGCTTGTGAATTGTTATAATCGAACTCTGAATGTAATAGTGTCATCTTTGGGACCCACATTCCGGAGCTTATCTCAACATTATAGTTAGATTATTATTAAAAAAAATATCCGTTGTTAAGATTATTTTAAATTTTTCAGGTTGTTTTTTTAAAATTAAATCGATCAGTCTCTCTTTTTTTAATGCTTCCAAATATTTTTTTAGATGTAATTCGATTTAAATATAATTATATATTATTCAAATTGTTTAACATATCCAAACCAAAATAGTTTGAATATTTTTAAATTTTATTTTCTATGCTAATTTTGGTCATTTTCCTCTTCCTATTTGAGATAATGATAGATACTACAACTGATACGTTTTTCTTTTACGAGCTTTTGCTGTGATCAAATTGCTTTTATACTTATAATCGCATACGTACTTTCATGGAATTGTAGTTACCATATTTCATGAAAGCCACGTATTTGGTATGTCAATTTGATTAAATTTTACATAAAATTATCTGTTAGTGTAATTATTTGCACGATATGTTGGTTGTTAGAGTTGTTGTAGGTTAAACAAACTATGAGAAATTTCAGGAGAAGAATCCGGCGAGATGACACTCGAGCAAATCTGAAATACAACTGAATAGATTCAGATAAAGTCAAAGATTGAAGAGATAGAGTCAAAGGCTGAAGAGATAGAGTCAAAAACAAGAGATAACCTGAGATCCTGAAGATAGACACGAAATCAGCAAGAATCACAGAGAAGTCTATCAAATCAACTCGTAAAGATCTGAGACAAACTGGAGGAGCCTACATAAGGGAGACAAGATGCATATCAGGCCGGACAGAGAGCATAAGCATATTTCCGAGTCTATTCTGTTCTTTGAGTGGTTACTCATTATTTGGTGAGTGTGAGTCTGAGAGGGAGACCGATTGGGCAAATCTCCTTTCTCTGGTGAGTGATTTGTGTTGTGAGGTTTTTGAATCAGTAGAATTCATTGTGAGAGGGGAAGAAACTCAGGGGGAGTTTCGGGTGTGTAGTAAGTACGATTCTTACAATAAAAAGTGAGTTGTACTTGACTATCTTTCTCGAGTGAATAGAACTGATTGGTTTTCCGCATTATTCTGTGAGGGTTCAACTTTTTCATAATCAATTTTTTTATGTTAACGTGAAAATTTTAAAAAAAAAACATATCAACTTTTGAATTATACGTAACTATTTTTTCTAGTGATATGCCGTCTCACGAACTCAAACGCATTTTGATCATTTCGCGGCAATGATTTCTGATCGTGTATATATGTTCTAATATTATCGATGTGAAATCTTTTTTTTTAATTACAATATCAGAAACCACGGTATAATTAGATAAAATGTCAAATAAAGTGAAATGGGTGAAGCAATCATGTAGCCATATCGTAAAAGCTAACCATTTGAGTTACCGTATGAATGCAAGTCATATATGGTGATGGTGGCTTAAATGATTATACAAAATTAAATTAAATAAAACCAAAATTCG
Source organism: Tarenaya hassleriana (assembly GCF_000463585.1). Taxonomy (NCBI): domain Eukaryota; kingdom Viridiplantae; phylum Streptophyta; class Magnoliopsida; order Brassicales; family Cleomaceae; genus Tarenaya; species Tarenaya hassleriana. The sequence continues at coordinate 1,245,936 of NW_010966021.1, read as the reverse complement.
ACATATACCTAACAATCTCCTCCTATGCTTAGACCCGAAGATGAATTGAGTTTTAAGATCTTTAGAGAACGATAGTTAGACACATGCACATGACTACAGCCCCACTATTGCCGTTTTCTACAATTTGTAAAAAAATAATCCAAGACAAAGAATTGCATGTAAATAAAAAAAATTTTGATAACCCAAATTTGGTAGTTCGACCGGTAAAACGGACGCAAAACGTCTATTCTGTCCCGAATTCGAATTTTAAATTTGGATGGTGAACGTATATTCTAAATCATATGGGTGGTTTCCGATCCCGTGATTAGTATGGGTCTTGACCCAAGATACCCGATTATCAAAAAAAAGATCTGATACCATTAATTAATTTTAAATTTTTTAAATATTGATTTGAAAGAATAAAACACCAGATTTTAGATTTAAAAAAAAATAAGAGCAAAAATCAATATAAACTAACTAACAACGCAAAAAAATGTTGAATATTAGGGAATTAAACTTATAATATTCCTTCTAATAAAAAAAATCTTTTTTTTTAACGTCAAACTGGTTATGGTTATGGAAAAAATCTTAACCTCAAACATATTTTGCCCGAAATAAAATCCTTAAATGAACAGCTTGCACACATCAAAAGAAGAGCATGGTTTAAACAACTCCACACTTTGAAAGTGAGTTAGGCGTATTAATTAGAAAATTTTAATTATGTAAAGAGAGGATAGGGATTATTGAGATGATTAATAAATGGAATTAGGTTTAATAATTGTACGGTCACACCAGAGGGTTATATAACACTATAAGAAAGAGATTATATATTATAGCTTTTGATATAAATGTGGTGGTTGCGACGCTCCAGTTTGGCCTGTCGACCCATAGCCCTCCTTCATTATGTTACCGCACGTGTTCACATTAAAATCCTCCACCTTCCTTTTTTTTTCATTAATTTTATTTTAACCAAAACCAAATTTAAATTGACCCATAAACCAATTCAAACCAAAACAAAACCGGGACACATGAATTATTATTAAAACCGGGATACATGAATTATTATTATTATACTCACAACAAAAGCCATAGGATCTCGATGATGCTACTGAATTTAAAAAAAAAAAAATTATAAGAATTGTTATTATTATAGCGGATAATTAAAATAACAAAGGTGATAAATAAATAATTTCATTACCCCTTACCAAAAAAAGATAAACTTGTCTTAGAATATATATGAAAATCGATCGCCAGACATTACAGTTATTATCCTAATATATAAAATGAAATACAAGGGGTTATATGGTACGGAAGTATACTTTCATCACATGTACTTACGCTGTCAAAGGATCTATATATAAGATTTATTTAATGTTAAGCTGTACTATTGTTTTTAATGTCCAAATGGATTCGGTTCTTGCATGACCCAAGAAAGGACATTATAAACAAACTGCATTATCACAGACATATATATATATATATATAATTTCTGAAATTGTTATAAGCAATTATAGGTAATATGCAATGTCTTCAATGTCCATTACTATTCGACCAACATTTATTGTATAGCTTCTAACCTCCCCACCCCAAAAAATAACCAAAAAAGAAAAGAAAAGAAATGAGAGTATATAACTACTGGATATGATAATTCTTATTGTTTGTATTCCTCGAATTTCACCCTTTAAACAAATGGTTTTTTTTTGTAACGTGTTTATTATATTTTCATCTACGAAATATAATCGGAATATCTATAAACTATTGAAAGATTGAATTTATCGATTTTTATCATAAAAACACTCATAGTGATTAAAATCGTATTCTGTTTAAAGAATGGTCTCCGATTTGAACCTAGACTTATGTATTCTTTAAAAAACATGATATATTTTCTTAACTATCTATATAAATGCCCTACAGTATATATTATAGATGCGTACATGGCCCGAGTTCATTGAAAACAATTTGCTAATTCCATCATGGTAGCTACCACTACGATTACGTTTCCAAGGCCAAAAGATAAAAAAAATATTATGGGTAAAAAAAAAGAGAAGGGAAAAATAAAATGAAAAATAAAAGAAATGGCAAAAAAGCCAAAAACACTAAAAAGATTATATATAAGCGCATATAACGAACCCACAAACCAGAACCCAACACTCGAGACCCACTCGTCTCTCTCTCTCTCTCTCTCTCTCTCTCTCTCTCTCTCCCTCTTCCATGGAGTTCCTACCGCTTCAAGCCCTAAAACTCCTCGGAAAAGGTGCCACAGGAACAGTCTTCCTCGTCCACGACGTCGTTTCGGATCCATCGGCTTCTTCTCCATTCGCGCTAAAGCTCGTCGGGAAATCTTCCTCTGCCTCCTCCCTCCGCCGCGCCCAGTGGGAGATCCAGGTCCTCCGCCGCCTAACCCACGACCCGGACCCCAACCCTTTCCTTCCCAACCTCCTAGGCACCGTCGATTCCCCTGCTTTCCTCGCCTGGGCAGTTCCGTACTGCCACGGCGGCGACCTCAACGTCCTCCGCTACCGCCAAAACGACGGTGTTTTCAGTTCCGCCGTCATCAGATTCTACTTGGCCGAGATCGTCTGCGCACTCGACCACCTCCACTCCATGGGCATTGCCTACAGAGATTTGAAACCCGAGAACGTACTGATTCAGCAATCGGGTCATGTAACCCTCACCGATTTCGATCTTTCACGAAGCTTTAAGAAGCTCGAACCCGACCCGGAATCGGAATCGGAATTGGACCCGTCCCGAAAGCCACAGCTGCGGAGTATCTCCCGTTGGGTTTCGCTACCGGCGAAAACAGAACCCAAAACAGGGTTGAAGAAGACGAGAACCGCGAGGGTTAACCCGTTGAATCGCCGGAGATCAAGCTTCTCCGGTGGAGATCGGTCGAATTCCTTCGTGGGCACCGACGAATACGTCTCGCCGGAGATTCTCCGCGGCGAGGGCCACGATTTCGCCGTCGATTGGTGGGCACTTGGGGTTTTGGCATACGAGATGATGTACGGAGAGACTCCGTTCAAGGGGAGGAACAAGAAGGAAACGTACGCGAACGTGTTGACGAAGGAGCCGGAGTTCGCCGGAAAACCGTCAGATCTGTCGGATTTGATGCGGCGGTTGCTGGTGAAGGACCCGACACGGCGGTTGGGTCGCCACCGTGGCGCCGCGGAGATAAAGGAGCACCGATTCTTCGCCGGCGTGAGGTGGGACCTTCTCACGGAGGTTATGCGACCACCGTTTATCCCGTTAAGAGACGACGGAGAGTTGACGGAGAAGTTAACGTCGTCATGTGGGTTTGATGTTAGGGAACATTTCGCGAGGCTGACGTCGCCGCCGTCGTCGTTGTCGCCGTCAGGTGCTCCGTTACAGTCTCCACCGCACGAGTGGCATAAAACCAAATCGTTTATTGAGTTCTGATCCACGTGTGGGAATCTGACCACGTTAAGAGATTTTAGATAATTCGTTTTTCTTTTTTTGCTTTTTGTGTTTATTTAGCTTTTGTTTTTTATAAATCGATGTATATAAAATAAACGTTACTAATCATATTATTTTTTCATGTTAATGGTACAAAAACACATGCCATAATTTAAAACTACAGGATTAGTTTGGAAACAAATATTGAGAGTTTATTACATCGAAGTATAAATGCATACATAATCACAAAAATAACCAGATATCGTATTTGATGAAATGAAAATTTCAGATCAATACATATTTCAAAAAAAAAAAAAAGCTTGGTTCTCTCGTCATGATTCCTTGTGATAATAACAATAATTATAATTTAGAAATTATTTGGAATATAGATTAGAATATAACAAAAGGAAAAAGATGGGAAGAGGGAATTGGATTCGATTCGAGTAATTTAAAGGGCGTTGAAAATTCTGCAATATATATATATATATATATATATATATATATATATAATATAAGTATTAATTTTAACTTCTTAATTCGGGTATAGTGATATATTATTATCTTTAAATTTCTGAAGTAGAACAAAAAAAAACAAAATAACAATGCACTAATCCAAATATAAGCAATATTTGACGTGTATATTCGAATATTTTCAATACATTGGGCATTCTGAAAAATGCATCGATCATTTTCTTCATAATGAAAATAAGCAAAAAAAAAAAGAAAAAAAAAAGAGGAGAGAACATGCATGCACGCAAACAAAGGTTAACGAAAAAGGAGCCAACGCAATCGTACCAATATGGCATATAATATTTTTTTTTGGAGCTCTAGGGTTTTACAGAGACAGAAAGATCGCAAGAAATAGAGAGAGAGATGGGGGTTCGGTTGTGGCAATGAGATGAACCGGAGTATATATACCTGTGAATAATTAAAGTGGACTATGTGATTATCATAATTACAGGGCCAAATTTGTCCGTAAAGCACGATACAAGATAATTACACTTGCTAACCGCATTTAGCCTAATTTAAATTAATAATTTTTTTTCTCCTTCCACATGGCATGTACACGTGGTACGCATAGTTTATAGAAATTTCAAGTGTATAAGATAATAGCAATATTTTTTTACCTTTATAATAAACTATAATTAAGTCATCCTCCTTGGTTTATTAATCATTCAAAAATATTATTGGTGGATGATACGTATGAGTAGATAGTTTGGGTTTATATTATATTTTGGTTATCTTATTTTTTCGATTTTCTTTATTATGTAAAACTAATATATTATTTTGTACTTTTATTATAAATTAAAATTACTAACTTTTAAAAATAATTGTTTTTTTTTCTTTTTATCCTTTTTTAAGAATTATAAATCGAATAAAAGACAAGATACGTTGGAATCATAGGTTATAAATCATTTTGAATTTTACCATATATGCTATAATAGAAAATGTTAAATAACTGATTTAGATGCAATGTATATGTTAAAGATTGACTATAAGGCTAGAATCTATATAGATGACCATTATTTTATTTGATAATATGGAGTACAATTTGTTAGAGATGTCGCTATAAAAAATCGAAAACGAATACGATACGATCCGAACTAAAATCGATTTATAAACCAAATAGATAAAATTTATCTAAAACAAAAATATTCCATTAAAAAAGAATCAAATTCAAATGAAAGCAAAAATATCCCTATTTAAAGAAAAGTTGTTAACACAATGTAGCTTTACATTAGAATATATCAAACTAATATAGATTTGTTTTAGAATATATCAAATTAGTGAAAAAAAAAACTTTGTGGGTTATCTTTTGAATGAAATGAGAAATATCCTTCCTAATTTGTTTTATATATATATATATATATATATAATATGTATTATTGAAGTTGACTGATGGGTCAAATATTTTCACTCTAAAGAGAGATTTTGGTTAAAAGGTGATGAGTAATCTTTGACCAACCATGTATCTTATTGAAGATTTGTAAATGTACAAATTATTGTAAATTAATATTTCATGACATTAATATCAACTAAGCCATTTTTTCTTTATGTATTTACAAATTTTCCGGTCAAAATAATATCACAAACAAATTACATTTGTCCTAGATACTCTATTTGATTTTTTTTTTTGTTTTTGTAGAATGGTAACAATATAATTTATCTGATATATCTATTTATAGTCCAATAAATAAAATGTAAACGAGATATGGATTTAAAAAAATTCTAATGAAATTGATTTCTTCTGTTCAATTTGAATAATTCAAAGATAAAATCTACTCGAAGTGGCACTACATAAAAAGACAATATAAAAAGAATTTGAGGGGCACAATTTCAAAGGCTATATACCTATTGCATGTAGGTTGTCATTTTTTCTTTTTATTAAAACGACAAAGAAGATTTATTTTAAATAAGAATGCATAAATAATGATTCGGAATAGGTTTTGGATGACATGGGTTAAGTTTGTTTAGATTTACATAAAAAACCGATTGACGAACTTAAATTAATTCTAAGTTTTTTTTTTACTTTATTCATAGTTCACTCTTTATAAAACTTGTTTTCATATATTTATTAACTTTTTTATGCTTTTATATTTATTTGTGTTTTATTATTTACTTTTATATTACCGTTTTTATTTGAACTTAAATATGAATTTTTGTATATAATTTAAAACATATTTTTTCTAGATCAAAATATCATTTAAAAAAGAGATATTTTTATATATTTAGTTTAGTCACTTGTTTGATTCGTAAGCTAAACAAATTAAATGATGAATGGTTATTTTTAATTCATTTAGAAATGGATTAAACTACTTTATACTCCAAATCACAAATCCGTTGTAATGTTGATTGATCCAGAGACTATCCATTTTTTACATCCTATATATATATATAACAATTAGTTGTCTAGAGAATGAGAAGTGACAAAGTCATCTCCAAAGTCTTGGTTCGATTCCACTGGTGAGAAAATATGTAATATGTAGATCAAAATGGTCCATATACAAAGGTTGGTCCCGAATCTAAGGTGGATATAGTTGAGTCGAAAGCCGGAAAACCATCCTAGTTATCAAATATATATATATATAATGAGAAATAGATTAATTAATCAAAAGAAATAAAAAAAAGGGGGCACGAGGGGGTTTTAATGCAAAGAAGGTGACCTCACGTGTTGTGTTTGGCGAAATCCAAACCCAGAAGAGAGAAAGACAAGTGCATGTGTTTATGTGTCTTAAGTTTTCAAATTAAGATTAGGATTTATGTATAAAATTATACAATTTCATATTGTTTTCCCATAAAATTTAAATAAGAACCGTGGCCATTGTTCTCGATACTTCACATTTTCTCTCTCTCTTGTTTGATCATGTTAAAAACGCATTAAAACTATACTTAACTTAACCACAAACGATCATTACTAGTGATAGAAGATATAACAATAATGTTTTCATCTTATATCGATCTATAAAATATTTTGAGATAAAAAAAATTCGGAACTAAACCAGTAACACTTCATTTTCCGGTTATTTTTGTAGTTATTTACATGCCTACTAAAAAATACCATGTATTTATTAATGCATGTGATTTGTGATACAATGAGTTTAATTTTTAAACACAATTTTTGAGACAGTAGACATAATAAGGGTCTTTATGAACGTTTTGAGAGTTCAAGGAATGAAACAAACTGTTTCTAAAGATTACGGCTAAAAATGGTATTTTCTAGAAATAGAAACGAAACAATGAATTAGGAAGCATAGATCTCTCCGACGGAAAGCTGAAAACGTCGAACAGAGGGAGAAAACCAACGAGCGAGAAAGCGAAAAGATTTGGTTTGGAATATCAATGGCGAATCTGCCTCAGTCTCTCTCAATGGGCACGCCCTTCGGTGGTCTCAGCTCGTCGGCTCAAGTTATGGCTGGAGCTCCGGCGAACAAAGATCGAAATTTGGCCTCGGCGGAACATTTGGTTCTCGATCTCAGCAATCCTGATCTCAGAGAGAACGCGCTTCTCGAACTCTCCAAGGTAATCTCGCCCTTGTCGGTTTCCTTCCTTAGAGCTTTAATTTGATTAGGTTTGTGGAGAGAGAAGCTAGGATTCATGAGGGGAAATTTGGGAACTTTTCTTACGATGAAAAAGGAGATAATTAGGTTTTGCTCGAATGTTTCAGTATCTGATTTTAGGGTTTTGTTCGTTGCTGTTATTGTCGTAGAAAAGAGAGTTATTTCAGGACCTAGCTCCGTTGTTGTGGAACTCTTTCGGTACCATTGCTGCACTATTGCAGGTACGAAAATTTATGCTCTTTGGTTGTTTTAGTAACTTTGTGTTTCCTTTTTTTTTGATAAATGCTCTTTGATGGGGTTGTGGATTTCAACCTTTGATGGGTTTGTGGACTTCATAGTGAATTATGATTTCTACCCTGTGATAGAGTTGTACAAATGGTTTCTCTTCATGCTTACAGGAGATAGTTTCAATCTACCCTGTTCTTTCACCTCCGAATCTGACTCCTGCTCAATCAAATCGTGTCTGTAACTCACTTGCCCTTCTTCAGGTAAAGGAATCTGCTCCAGATGTTTTCTTTTCTCTCTTTTGGGCCATTGGTATCCATCTTCTACTTCTAATCAAGCGGACTTTCTTATATAGAATGTTCATTTACAATTTTATATATATGGCAAATTCGTCAAATTGTTTGATTTACTTACTGTAATGCTGTGCTGTCTAACAATGCAGTGTGTAGCTTCTCATCCTGACACAAGAATGTTATTTCTCAAGGGTAATTTTCTAGCTCCCTTTTGGCCAGGCTAGCTTAATTAGGATGTATCTGCAGTGTTGTGAATGTCCAATGTACCATACCGATCTTTCTTTGGAAATTTTATTAAACTGTCACAGGTTGTTTGTTTTGTGTATATGTTTGATATTATACGATCTCTATCTATCTAAGGAAGTATTACTTTCTTGTCTGACCACTATTTGATGTTTTTATTTGAGGTGTTGTGACAAATGATGAACTCCATCTGAGGATATCCCGGTTGCTTTCTTGTTTCCAGCTCATATACCACTGTACCTATATCCTTTTCTTAATACAACAAGTAAATCAAGACCTTTTGAATACTTGCGGCTTACAAGCTTAGGAGTCATTGGTGCACTGGTGAAGGTAATAGATCTTGTCTCTTTGCTCTGTGGCTTATGGTTGTATAGGTCCATCTGAATCCAGAAGAATGGTTTCCTTTATTTGATCTCAAATCTTAGATCTTGAAGGACCGTATGTGGTTCAGCTAAAATCAGGTTGGGAAAAAAAAAAGTAGATTCCCTGCCAAAGTCTTCCTATGAAAGCACGTAATAGAATTTGTTTAGTATTGTCTTGGTTTCTGAAATCGATAAGAGGCTGGCAGATTTAGCTTCTTCTTTAGCTGCTTACGGCAAGATACATTAAAAAGAATAGATTTCGGTTCATCCAGTAGTTTGAATATTCCTCATTGTGTACTTTGCAAATTTTTTTGACCCGTATGCATCTGCTCTGACTGGATTAATAGGAAACTATTAAGAAATAATAACTTCTGTTAGTTTTATACCAGCAAAGCTTATTCAAATTTTGTGTTGAATGTCCGACTAGCCACAAGTCATATCTGAGTGATAGGCGGCATGGCATTGTGCTCCATTTGTCTTGGGCTATGTAGAATGAGCCAAATAATTTCCATTTGTTGAAAATGTTGCTGCTTCGATATTTAAAATAGCTTTTGGCTCAACGCATTCATTGATGTTGTTAACCAGGTTGATGACACAGAGGTCATTAGCTTCCTTCTTTCCACTGAAATTATTCCTTTGTGTCTCCGTACAATGGAGATGGGCAGCGAGCTGTCGAAAACAGTTAAGTGTTTCAACTTATAATCATCTTTTCCATTGTTTTCATTGTGTAATTGGCTTTTCTTTTTTCTATTGCCTATCCCAAAATTCATTTTGAGATGATTATTGCTATGATGCACAATGATGCTCGAATTTTTGGCATTCAACTACCTTCCTATATTGGTTGTCCAGATTCGAAATTATGAAATACTCTTCACACTTGATACTTTACAAGGAAATAAATGTTGGTCATTCTTACTGTTTCTTGTGACGAGACGAGAAATATTGCATCATTCTTATTATTTTCGGCTAGGAATCTGGCATCCTTATTGTTTATCCAAATTTCCTAAACAGAGGTTGGAGAATTCATGGAAACAATTGCATCAGTGTAATGGTATATACGGCAGAAAACATGCAATGGGCTGTGTGTATATATTAACGTGTTGTGATGGCAGGTTGCAACATTTATAGTTCAAAAGATCTTGTTGGATGATGTGGGCTTGGATTACATCTGCACAACGGCCGAGAGGTTTTTCGCGGTGGGTCGTGTCTTGGGCAACATGGTTGCATCACTTGTGGAGCAGCCCTCTCCACGACTTTTAAAGCATATCATTCGTTGCTATCTCCGTTTGTCTGACAACCCGAGGTCGGTTCACACCAAACAATTACTCAAGTCAAGAAATGTTTTTTTTTTCATTTATCTGTTTAGGCTTTTATGCTAAAGCTTTTACCTTTGTCTTCCCAGAGCTTGTGCTGCGCTAGGAAGCTGTCTCTCTGACTCGTTACGAGATGGAACCTTTAGCAGTTGCCTCCGTGTAAGTTCTCCACGGCTGAATCCGAGATTTGGTATTCCGAATTAATTTTTTTTTCGAGAGGGGTGTTTTTAGGGTTTAGTACGTGGTGGAATGGTAAGTAATGAAAGAAAGAAACTCTGGTTCTCAGGAGGATCAAACGGCGAGAAGGTGGCTGCAGCAGTTGCTTCACAATGTTGGAGTGAGTCGAGTCCCTCCACTTCAATCTGGCGGATTCGATCACATGCTCGTGAGCTGAATAAGGATCATAAAGTTTCCATTTTTTTCATGTGGATCGATGCGAAAATACTCTAGATTTCGTCTATTTGAAGATCCCGTTGTAAAGTTGGTTAGTATATTTCTGGGAAGGAAGCTTGTGGATTGACAAATAGAAAGAAGCGAGAATTGTGTGATGGAAAGGATCCTTTGCTTCACTGATGCAGAGTGCGTTCTCTGATCCCTGTTTCTGCAGCTTCTTTCAATCATGGTTCTTCTTCATTGTTTCTCACCAGTCTTACCATCTTCTTGTTTCTGTAGCTTCTTCAAACACGTTCACACATCTGCAAAGTCTTTTTTTTTTTTTTTCTGTATATCAGAATCAGACAACGTCATTCGTCGTGATCATGGTCTCGTAGCTTCTTAAAAGTCTAGGTCTTTGAACAAAAAAGGTTGTTCATAGGTACACTGAACAATCCAGTATTGGTTTCCGTTTACAGATGAGCAAAAGAAGAGAAACAAGCAGAAGAACACAACAACAGCCCCACCATTGTTTCAGAAAGAATTAGCGACGAGAATGGCTTGTCTACACCTTGCCTTAGCTTGTTCAAGCCTCTCACTCAAAGTCTCTTCCTTGACAGCAGCCTTGACCATGGCTAAATCCATCTCCATCAGCTTCAAAACCCTACAAAGCTCAGTCACCATCCGATCTTCCACCTCTCCTTCATCTCTCAGAACCTCGGCTTCCTCTCTCGCCCTCTCCGCCACTACCTCCCCAGCCTTCGCCAACAGCTCCGTCGATCCGAATTCCCTCGCCATTAACCCTTCGAACTTCTCCAAGAAGTCCATTATCACATACCCTTTTGGCTTCTCCAAGTTTATATCCTTCGTCCTCTTCCACCCGATCTCCAAGTTCGGAGGCTCCGGCTTCTCGAGCGCTGTTCTCCGTTTCCTCTCTCGTGTGATTTCAGATCTTCTCCGTTTCTCAATCGGGAACTTTTCGGCGCTCGTTGTGTTGATCGATTCAGGTGCTGGTGTTGGATATGGGAACGGTTCGTCTGGCACTGGAGGAGATGGGCTCGATGAGGATTTCAAAGCGAGCTTCATCGCTCGACGAATGTTTCGTGCATCGAGGATGTTGATTCTGGGTATTCCGACATTGTTGCTGCGGTAAATAGGGTTTGAAGAGAGGAAATGGTGAAAAGGAAGAGTGGACGCCATGGATTTGGCTGAGAGCGAGGTTTTTCATGGTGCGAAGAAGGGTTTACTAGAGGGAAGATAAAGGAAGATCCCGACGATAAGGATATTGGTTTTAAACATCGTGATGTTTTAAGGATTGCGACGAGAAACGCGAGTCGTTTGATACTCGCTAACAGTCCAATACAAAACCGGGTTGTACCGGTTTTTTGCATTATCCGGTTCTCGGTTCGAACCGATTCTCATCCGGTTTGTGCGGACCGGATGACTATAAATAGGAAGAATTTTTCTGTCCTTGAAAGCAAAATAGAAAATAAAATAAAAATCTCATCCCCTAATTAAAAAATGTCTCTCTCTCTGTCGTTCAACTGTCCTCGCTCCTCTACCATCTTCTCATCGTTCAAACCCAGAAATCCTTCTTCTTCTTCAACTGGTCGTATCTTCCACACCCAGAAACCTAAACCAGCCATCAAGAAACTCGAAACCCTAGCCGCACGAGACACCATTATCGGCTTCGGCAAGCACAAGGGCAAGATGCTGGGCGCGTTGCCTTCTTCGTATCTCAAATGGGTCTCCATGAATCTTCGCGCGGGCGATTCCGAGTTCTGGGCAAAGCTTGCAGACGAAGTGCTCGATGACCCGGTTTATCAGGACCGGATAGAGTGGGAGTACGCGGAGAAAATCCTCCATGGAAGCAATGAAACCATGAGAAATCTGGTCTCTTCGAAGAAAGAATCTGCAGATGGAAAGAACAGTGTTTCGATGTTGATGGAGATAAGCGAGAGATTTGGTTGGGACAACGAGGATGAGATCGGGTGGGGGAAGGTTGATTTCGAGCTTCTCGGGACGAGCAAAAGCGGTCGGATTCCTAGGTCAATACCAGACAAAAACGAAGATACCCAGAAGGTTGAAAGAAGAGAGGGTAAGAAGGAATCGGAAGAAGATGATGATGGTAACGGAGGGAAGAGAAGCGAGAGGAGGGAGAGGATGAAGATGAGGCTGAGAGAGGAGGGTGAGGGCAAAACGGGAATTACAAGACAGAGCAAGGGCATTTACGGAATTCCAAAGGAGCGGGAGACGTACAACCCTTTCCCTGGACGTGAAAGTCTCATGAGGAAAGCGCTAAACCGGAGAAGAACACTCCAATGACTCAGGCTCTCTCTTGTTGTGCTGTTTCCTGGACTCGAAACACCGAAAAAGATGCGATCCAAATACTAATATCGGTGGTCGATTGGTTTGGGTTTATGTTTGGGTTCGATGTATAATATGGTTAGACATGGGTTTCCGACATTTTGAGTATCCGCCCGATCCATAAGTTGAGTATCCGACATTTTGAATATCCGTGGGAGAGAACACGACTTTTGGGTACGGTTTCGAGTTTCAGTCAAGAAGTATTCGTACCTGTGGGTAACTGAGTCGAGGGGAGAGGGAGAGAGGGCGGGAGTGTGAGTGTGCAATGAGATCACGAGGATTCGAGAGGTCGGAGAAGACAAAGCCCTGCGTTGAGGAAGTTCAAAGAGATATAGGTTGAGGTATTGAGGAGGATCAACGGTTTAAAGAAAGGGCGAGAGACGATGTTTTCAATTCGAGAAATTCGAAGCCAAGATTAATACACTGAAAAACTCGTGTATCGGACCCGTGCCCACCCTCTAGCGGCTTTCCATTCAGAATGCAACTATACACAAATTCATGAAAACATGATCTTTAGTTACATTACATTGCAGGATATGCAAATGTAAGGATGATCCATCCATCTTCCTCAACAAGACCGTGGAAGCTGCAGAGTCTTGTCCTCCGTACAACACACAAGGCTGTAACCAGGAACTTTGCGGGAACTGTTCTCTTTCATAAGCTTTCTCGTCCTGAAAGCGTTGTCCCATTCGCCGACACCTGCATATATACCTGCCAAATTTACGTAGTTTACGGGTTTCTTCGGGTCCACACTCACAAGATTCTTGGCTGCTACTTCTCCGAGTTTCACGATCCCATATCTCCTACACGCATCAAGAAAAGCACTCCAAGCTGATGAACTCGGCTTCAAACCAGTCTTGCATATCAATTCATAGGCTTCTTCGAGATAACCCCCTCGTGCAAACAGATCCACGATGCAAGATATGTGCTCCTCTCGAGGCTCGATGCCGTACTTCCTGACCATGGTTTCGAAAATCTCCCGACCCTTTTCGGTGAGTCCAGAGTGGCTACAAGCAAAGAGGAGGGAAAGGAATGTGATGCCATTCGGGTTGATCCCTTCATTCTCCATTTTGTTGTAAAGTGAGATTGCTTGCTCACCATATCCATGTCTTCCATACCCTGCAATCAAGGATGTCCAAGATCTCACATCCTTCTGTTTCATCTCTTCGAAAGCGAGGGCGGCATCATTGATTTCCCCCGATTTCGCATACATACCGATCAGTGAGTTACCCAATGCCACATCGAATTCAGGCTGAGATTTCATGGCGAAACCATGGATTTGCCTTCCCATTTTTACCGATGCTACATTGGCGCATATGGTAAGCATCAACGACAGTATAACAACATCGACCCCTGTTTTCTTCCGTATTATCTGTTTGAAGACATAAAAGGCATTTTCAGCGGAGCCAGCTTCAGATGCAAAACCTCTAATAAGAGCTGTGGAAGAGATTACGTCCTTTTCCTTCAAGCTGTCATATGATTTCCGGGCATCGGCTAAGACACCACACTTTACATATGCATCGATCAGAGATCCATTCAGCGGATTAGATGGCTCTAAACCCAGTTTGATCGCCAACCCGTGTAGCTTGGTTACCATAACATGAGAGTTAACTGCAATACAAGCCCTCAAGATGCTCCAGAAGGTCAAGCAGTTCGGCTTTTTCCCTAAAACCAAGAAACAAGTCAATCCTTATCGTTCTTGGTGGAAGACCGAACATCGGTTAATCAATTCGCCCGGGCATGAATCAAGAGACAGTCTTATAGACATTGTTTTCAAATTCAAGCAAACCAGAAGCACTTATAACAACTGAAATCTGTAGAAGATGATAGATAATGCAGTACCTTCCCTTAGCATCGATCGGAACAGCTCAAACGAACTATCTGCCAAGCCTGCGGTGGTATACCCGTCGATGATTACATTCCAAGAAACTACATCCCTTACCTCCATTGAATCAAACAAGAGACGAGCATCTTTCATCATCCCAAACCTAGTGTGCAGACTAAGTAAAGCGCTCCTTACAATCAAATTCTCTGAAAACTTCCCCTTCATCACACATCCTTGTATCTGCAACCCTTCTTTCAGACATCCTAAACCGACACATGCCTTCAGGATACTCCCATATGTGTACTGATTAGCCCTAACTTGCCCTCGACGCATCTCCATAAACAACAGCAAGGCATTTCGGTGATACCCACATTGTGAGTACCCTGAAATCATAGCCGTCCAAGAAACCACATCCCTCTTGGACATTCTATCGAACACTTTGTGTGCATTGTCCATATCATACATTTTCGTATACAAGATCAACAATTGGTTGTTAAGCTGGAGATTTGAGCCTAACCCACTTGTTATCATGTGACTCTGGATCAAAAGGACATGCCTCTGGACGTCTCCATGGTTAGGTAGCTGCAGGGCTTTGAGGTACAAGGAAGGGTTTAAGTAGGGTTTTGGAACAGTTACAGCAAGATTTTCCGCATAACTAGCTAGCATTTTTCCAAGTAGGAGCTCAAACGCAGGGAAATTGATTGGAATACAGAGAAAAAGTGTGAATTTGAGAGATCTCGACCAACGAAGAAGAAAGAAAGAGGAGCTCTTGTGACCCTTCTGCTAAAAAAAATTGAACCAAAAAGACATTCCCTTTCGAGGAATTGAAAATGCAAACATTATGGTTATGCGCACCAAAGGCAAAATCTTGGTGAACCCTCTCTCTCTATATATATAGGATACAAAATTTTCTCACTTCCACTTGCAATATTTCATCTCTATGTATTCTATATACAGAAAATAATTTTGCTGGTAATGAACTATAACCTTGTGGGATTCTACTCTTCCTCCCATTGGAAATGAAAGGCATTTCAGATTTGGGACCTTAGTTTAGCCACTAAGCTCTTCATGCTCTGGAGCTTCTGGTTAAGTAGTTCGAGCTCATCCATGCGTTTTGCAGACAATTCTGAATCGGTGAAATCAGAAACTAGACCTGAGCACTTTGCTTCTAACTCCATTATCACCTCCTCCATGGAAGCGACTGTAGATTCCACGGTTGTCCGCGAGGTTTCTCTTGGTGGGTCTGATGATACAGCAAAGGGTAAGCCTCTCGGAGTACTGGCCCGGCTTTGGTCAGGGGAGAAGATCTTGTCAAAGCTTTCGCTTCCTGCAATGTAAATTCATTTCTGTAAATTCTGAGCTCCGTCTATATATGGAACATGAAACAATGAGAGAAGAACAGCTAAAATTGATATAAAAAGTTGCCTCTAAAGGATAATTTCCAAGAGAATTTTCATATCAAAGTGACATTGGCAAAGCTCTGAACTCTGATAACATGCTTCTTTTCAGATGGAATACTCTCTCAGGAACTGGAGCAAGTTACTCTATTGTCTGAGTGGAATAGAAAAGATTTTTCAAACAAACATACCAAGGTTGCTTAGATGATTCAGAGCGGCCTGGCCAACAGAGCCTTCGAGGTTCAGCACACGTATAACCCCAGCAACTATCCTTCCCATCGCATCGACTTCAGACTTGTACAAAGACATCAGATGTTGCAACTCATCCTTTGTAACCACTGCTTCAACCTGCAGAACATCCATAGAGCAAACATAAAAACAATAGTTAGAAGGGAAGAAATATTGAAGAACAAGGAACATAACTTCACTTACTGGTTGTCTGACAGAAAATTTGAGACTTTCAGCCACCCAGTTCAATGCATCATCATGAACAGAGTCATCATCAACAGATGCCGCTATATGAGCTTCAATATTTATCCCTCCCGACTTCTGGCCATTGTCGTACCCGTTTGCTAGAAAACCATTAGAAGTGCTGGCCAACTTCTGCACTTGGGGCTTCAATGTTTGGAGACCTTCTACACCGACCTGCAACAAGTTGTCCGAATATAAGTGCCTTATACTAACAACCAGAAACTTATTTTCCTCTTCTTCGTAGTATCCATGAAAATTCTCCTTCAGGTAACTTGGTTATCGCTAATAAAACTTCAAAAAAGGAATGGGAAAAAAAGAGCAGAAATTTGAGCATTGTAAAAGGAGGATCCTTACAATAACTGATTCTACAGGGTACTTGCGGCTGGCATGCAGATTTCCCACGCCATTTACATCAGCCTGCTTAGGTGTACTCTTTGCTGTTATTCGGAAATTCTGAAAAGTCGCATGCCAACACCTTTCTTCTCTTCCAATATCTTCATGATCGTTAAACCATCTTTCCGCCACGTCTTCACTGCCCTCCAAAGCAAACAGCCAATCTCTTAATTCAACAGACACATCAATGTCATCAGACATTCCCAAATGTGAGAAACCGCCACCATTCCAATTTCCGGAACTTCCACCTACATACATATATAAACAACAATGGTTAGGAAAAAGAAAAGCAGCCTGCATGAAGGATATGATTCACTTCACTACAAGAAATGCAGCAATCAAATTGGCTTCTTCCAATACCTTGTTTTACGTCATCAATTATAGATGCTTTAAAAAGTTTTGACAGAGGTCCAGAAGATAAATGCTTTAGCCCTCTTGAGAGCCCCTCTCCTGGACCACCATCAGCACCCAGAATTCCAAATCGATGCAATAAAGCTTCAGCATAGCTCATCCCTCCACCAAGGCGTACACCTGAAATGCAAGCCACGATGCTTAAACTGTGGCACTCTTTATCCTTTTCACTCAGAGGAATCACATGTGTTATGCTTATGTCCAGAAAAGGAGATGCAATAGTGCTGCTTCCAGTCCTTCGGTTTCCTCCATTGACAACCCAAAAGACAGGCCTCAGCTGAGTACATCCATTACTGCTAACCGGAGAATTAATGGAGCCATTCCCATCAGCATGTTTTCCTTCAGTTTCTACACAATCCACCTCAACGTTTTCCCAGTATAAGTTGGAGGATACAGCAATAGCACCTCCAAGGGTTCTATGAGCCACCTTCATGGAAAGACCTTTGCCAAGAAATTGAACAAGAGGCATTTCCTGAATACTAGTGAATGAAGACTCGAGAAACCTAAGCTGCAGATCATTCAATGCCAAGATTACAGCAGTATCACTAGGGACCTTCTCCATCAGCCCTCCAGTCAATGAAACAGTCCTATTCTGACGTTTGCTTTCTTTAACCACAGATATCTTTTCACCAACCTTACCAAAGTAAGCATAGAGGTCCAGAACAAAAAATAACTGTTCCACTGATGCATTCGATATATATTGCTCACAAGCAACCCCAACTCGAACAATACCACCAGGGGGAGGAATTATTTGCAGCGCCTTCCCGTCTGCAGATACCATTGCAACTTCAATCGAGACGTCTTTTGCTTCAACACACCTCCACAAGCCTGATTCCGGAGCAGGAGAGCTCTGGTTGGCAGTTGTTTCCAATGATAAACTAAAATGCGAAGCCCCGGCTCTCAATTTCTTCTGGCTGGCATCGATTGGTTGCCCTTTCCATAGACAGAAGCAAGCAGGATCCTTCTCCAGGTTCAGTAGCGTCAGTTTCAGAGTTGGTGACTCAGAAAAAGACAAGTTCTCAATGTGGAGCCTTGCTCCAGAAAATAACTTTTTCATGGAAAGGTCTTCTCTGATTGCTGGATCTTCCAAGTTACCTATGTCTAATGGAACAGAAACGTCTAATTCCTTGAGAGTGAATAGAAGGGAATTAACAGAAAAATCCGGCAAAATATCACGAGGGTTTACAATAATTCCATCAGCCAGAAAAGAGGAAATCCTTAAACAAGCTTCTTCCTGAAGGTGTACCTGAGAAGAGATAGGAAAAGAACAACAGGATGAAGAATTATCCATACAAAGAAAACTGATCTGCTTTAAACTACTCGAGCATACCATTAGTGGTTGGCACTGGATAACTGTCTTTGAGGCAAAATGCGGGGGTTTTGGGGAGGGCTTGACTTGAAGAGAATAGAGGGAGATCAAAGGAACATCCTGAATTAACTGCCACTGCTGGGTTCCTAGAGGATATATTGGAGGGCAAAAATTCTCGGCTGCCCATATACATACAAGAAAAATCATTATGTATAATATTTTAAGATTGACAAAGCCAATCATTCAAGACGATTTTAAAAAAAAAGTAGACTGCAATTGTTATTACCAAAATCAGGAGATGCTTGAAAATCTTCATCAATCACCTGCACAGATGGCTGAACCAGAGCACATGGAGACCGTGAAAAGGTATCCCTGTATTCCACCCATCAATATCCATCAATGCTAGACGATCAAATCCATGGAAGTGAGCACAGACATACACAGGCATGATATGTATATCTAAAGTTTTGGCCAAATTATAGCCTAATCACCTTAAAAATAGCCCACCAATCATGACCTTAGTCAAATAGTTAGCTGTTTCTCCATCAGAAACACAGGCCTGCAACAATATGCATCCAGACATCAAACATTCTGAAATAGTAAGATCATAATCCATTAAGATGTTAAGATTACAGAAGTTCACCAAAGTCGAAGGGTACAAAGTTCCAAAAAACATAAGATCATTCAATAGTGAAAACAGAGCTGATACAACTTCAGTGGCAACACGCCAGAAAAAATGGGACACAATTCCAGAGGAATGGATATATGGCATTCCATGCTAAGACTAAACGTCAATTTCTCACCATGGATAATACATGCTCCTTTTCTCAACTCATCTTTAGTTTACACACTTATACCATAAAACTGTACAAACGAGGATCTCTGGAATTTATTTTTGCATGTTCCACACATAAGATAATCGTCAGACACAATGTGAATAAAGATGGCTGGATCATGCATGCAACTTATTGAAGATCAAAGATCAATAAGATCATACCCGAGAAAAGAGGAGTGACTGCATCAGTAGTTCCAGCTGGAATTCTGTCAATTTTGGAAGGTAAATGTCAAATGAAACAAGACTAGCTAATATAATCGAATCGAAGCCTGATGATGCCAACAAAGTAAAGAAATCAGTCAGCATAAGCATAGTAAAGGAACTAACCAGCATCTTTAATGCAAAGAAATACATGGTCCACAACAATAGAGACGAGAGAACGCCCTGCTGCTTCAGTAGAATGCTGGAGGTATATCACCGAAGATTGAGAGTTCATTCATGTCGAAGTTTTTGTTCGTAAGTTAACAAGGAATGTCAAAATCAATACCTGCTGAGAGTCCACATCTCCTCGATTCAGGCAAACATAAAGTCCAGTCAAGAAGCGGAGAAGAGCACGCAACCCTGTTCCAGAGAATGAGGGCTTAGTTCCAGTTAACAACACGACATTTCAACTCCTAAGAGAATCCATCTTCAAACCTGGTTCACTTAGGGCTGGGCAGACAGCTTCTGTAATGTGTAACTGAACCTCAAGCCCAAGTGGATTGTTTAGTTCCGTTCTCTGAACTGTGATCTGCACAAGAGCTCACCATCAACACTCAAAGACAAAAGGCCATGTATGAAACAACTATATGCATTTGAGCATCCTACAATAATCCAAAATATATAATTATCAGAAGAGAATCAGCAACAAGTGCCAGACGTACATATGCTTGGCCAGAAATTCCTTCCAAAAAGCGTTCACCACCAAAGAAAGCTCGTTTTGCACCATCATCATCTCTAAGATTTCCTTCTTCAGACCGCGCTAAATTAGCTTCAGTGAACATATCAGGATGTGGCAGTAGATCAATTGATAAAGCTTCCCATTCAAGTTTCTAATAAGGAAAATGTAAGCATCATAAGTAGAAAGACGAGAAAACTCCATAGGACCATTATTTTCAAAGAATATATAACAGGAAAAGGAACAAGTAGCAAAGAAAGCGAGCGAATCACTTTGAGAAACAGAACTTGGAACCATTCCATTAAACATCAGAGAGCTGTGTCTATATTCTTCAGTAGCTGATTCTTGAACGTCCAAAGAATAAACAAGGAAAGCAGCTAATGAGCAGCATCAATACCTTGAACAAATAAATAAATCCTGTATTCGTGGAGAAGTCCCTCGCTTCTTTCAGATTTACAACCTGCAAGAGAAAATCCATTCAGAAATATGAATTCTCCAAGAAATGGTATTTCATTCATCATACTTGTCGATTACCTTCCAACTCTCATTTGTGGTGTATAGCACAAGGTTGCGTATGGTAATAGATGCCAGAGGTGCAGCCCTAAACTCAAAATAGAAGGGCATACAGTTATACATAAGCTACAATAGGCATTTCAAGCCGATTATAGAGTGAAAAGAGACTTAAAACAAATGGCAGTCACCACATAATTCTCATTTTTGGATTAGAGTCATAAATTAACTATATTCCTAAATAGAGAATATAGCAGAAGTTTTATAAAAGAACAATGCTCAGAGATGGGACTCCTCCCCACAAAATGAGATGGTAACAGCCTAACAGGTAATAGGTAGACACTGATGGGGCAATAGAATCTTACCAAGCTGCACCTCCTTCACTGTGAGCAGAACCTCGGGTTTCAAGAAGAAGATTGACGACTTTAACGTGTAAAGTCATACCATCTGCAATCTGATAAAACAAAAACAACTTGCCGCATAAGTGCCTAGATAAGGGAGACTAATAAACTTATATACCCATGGGCTCAAACAGCACCAGGACACTTCAACGCAGTGACAAAACAGCTCCAAAAAAAATCAAGTGAAATCATATGCTTTGGGGTGATCACCTAAAGTAAAGGGTGAGATCAGTCTATGACTGATAACAAGTAAATTTCTAAAGCACCTACCTAACCCTACTTTTGTTGCAAATCGTCACCTCACAGCCTCTTTCTCAATCTGTAATCTTGCTTTTTAGGCACATTGTTAAACTAAAAGTTACTCAACTATGTTAAAAAATATTTTTAGCATTTCTGATTTCTCTACGTAAAATGCCTTAAGTTGACAAGGAGATTCCCCTCTTTCCATTTACAAAAACATTATTAAAAAAAAAATGGTCAGCGAATTGATTTGTTTATATGCAGCAGAAATCTCAAGTTAACAACTAAAACAAGATAGACTACTAATCCACCATGCAAGAGGCTACTAATGCTGTCATGCAGCACCACATGCTTTATGCTCGAAAATTTCGGAACATTAACAAGAGTACCAGCAACAACTAACCTTATCAGCAAATCCATAACCACTACTTTTTGCAGAGCCGGTGGGTGACTGAGCACTGCACGCACGATAAAACGGGATTAGTGACATTATAGGAAATTATATAACCCTAACTTATATATCAGCAGAATTTACAAACATGCTTAAAGAACAGTAGTTTTTTCAAACCTGTTGGGACCCTTCTGAACATCAGAATTTGGATTTTCTTCAAGAACAAGATCGATTCTATCAATCTGCACAACTATGGGCTCTGTTTGCACATTACTGACATATGGAAGCTATTTAAGGGGGGAGGACACAAGAAGAAAAAGAAATAACAACAATTAGTCCTTGTGCGAGAACAATGACAAACGCAGCCAAGAAAAGAGAAACACACAGAAAATGTTTCCTCATAAGTTCGTACCCCCATGAGAGTTAGATTATAAATCAGTAACATATCTATGACTCCAGGTAATAAACACTACCCTTACATCTCCGAACAGATAAATGCGAACACTCTTTTCTCATACTTCTCACTTGCTTATAATCTTAAAATGAGGAATGCATATACATACTACAGATATAAACTAGTACTGAAGAGACAAAACTGCATCAGAATCTACATAAGAATTATTTCGGAGGACCAACCAATACAAACCATTTACTTAAACTGTCACATGTAAAAAAACTCTTATATCTTGAGAAACCTAAGGCTTATCTTCTTGGGAATCCTAAATCCATAGCAGGTGAAAACATCGAAATGTAGAACTGAGTTCTTATCTGAAAGATGCATCTAAAAATCAACAAGAACTTGCGCTCAAGAAAGGAGAGAATTTCAACCCAATTAAATCCAAAGTTCATGCAATAAATTCCCAGAATTTGCAGCTGATGCTCGAATCGTATCCTCTAACATCAAAATGTTCCTCAGATAGAATCGAAAATGCAACACATAGAAATCAGAAGAAATCATCGACCATGATTTCCAATTTTCCAACTTTTGCCGTGGCCACACTCAGAGCTGGTGGCAAACCCATACTGGCATGCAAAGCTTCGCCATTGATATCTGCCCAAAATCATCAAATGAGAAACAAAAATCTTCCGACAAAACAACCGTTGATTTTCGTCCGGAAAGTAAAAAAGAAGACAGACCCAAATTGGAAAGCTGAGCGGTACGGCCCTGCAACTTGAACTGATCTCTGGTAAACGATTTGAGCCAGTACTTGAGAGTATACTCCAAAGCGCGCGCCAAAATCGACTCCATTACCAATAGCTTCCAGATCAACGACAACAAGAGAATCACCTCATTGGACTTGGGATTTCGATCTGAGATCAGGCAGTTCGGGTTTGCGTAGGAAAAAGCGAAAGGAAAACCGTGGAATCGAGAATGTAGCTTTGTTCAGGGCATACAAATCGGGTGTAATAAAATCATAAAGCGTATTTTTTTTTTATTTTTTGGGCGATCTGATGAAGAAGAGAGGAATCTTGAGAGACGTGGGATGGGAGCCTCGGGGAGGAGGAAGAGGAAGGTTTATTCGCACGGGCGGAAAAAATCGGTTCACACGTGTCAAGTATGTCCGACCGAAGGCGTATATGGATGGATGGAGTGGCTCGGTATGAATGTCAGAAAGAGACATGTCGGTTTAATATTTTTTTTCTACTTATTGAAATCTGATCGTGTAGCACATTTATTATCCGAATCTATATAAAAAAAAGTTATACTCTAAATTCAGATGTGTTATATTAGATATTCGTAATATTCGAAATGAAATTTTCAAATGTAATAGATAATTTTTAGTGTTATTAAGCATAAGAGATATTTTGTAATTTTTTTAAGACATTAAAAGCAATTCTAAACCTCTATTCAGTTGCAGCTAAATCACGAAATAATTTCATAATTTTTTCGTCAAATATTTGATGAAAAAAAATTAAGCATCTAAAATTTTTATATAAATTTTAAAACAAAAAATAACAAATAAAAATTAAATTTAACAATAAATGTTAAATTTATTAAGCGAGCTCCAAGAAATTGAATGAACCTCTTGAGATCTAGGTTACTAGGTAATAGCATCAGTTTTCCCTATAAATCCAAAATAATCTATCCAAAAAATATTGGTTTTCAAATCTAAATTTGTATATCCAACAAAAATCAAATTTTTAAGACGAGTTCAAATCTGATTTTGGATTAGCTCAAAAATTCAATTTATTTTTTTAAAATTACAAAAAATATATCATTACACAACTAAAGATAGTAAATGGTTCGATCCGATCCGATCCAAATCCAAATTTTATAAAACTGGATCAAACTTGGTCCTATAGACCCAAAAAAATTTGAACTAACTCAAACTCGAAACTCTCGGGTCGAATCTAGGTTCGGGTCGACCCATTAGACACCTAGATTCTTCACCGAGGATTCTTGTTGTCTGTTTGCAACTCAAACCCCTATAAAGGCCAAACAATTGAAATCTGAGCATCACAAAACAGAGCCTTTTTGTTTGTTGATGATTTCCACAAACAATGCCAATAGAGAGTGAAGAACAGGGGGAGAGACGAGGGAATCTCTGGTTTTTGGAAATTCTAACAGCGGACAGTATCATATGAACATTGATTGATTGAAATATAAAAAATACCCATAATAACGACGAAGAACAGAGGTTGTACACCATTAAGCATGGGAACAAAACCTACTCCTACCCTAATCTAAATCTAATAACCTAATTGATATCAGGACAGATCAAGAAGAGAAAACATTAAAAACTACAGCGGAAAGACAAAAGGATCGAACTTTGTGATGCCCTTTTACATTCTCTATGGAGGATTTAATCTTCGTCTGCTGTTTTGGATGAGCCGCCGGTCTTCTTTGGAAGAAGAAGATTGTGGATGTTGGGCATTACACCTCCACTCGCAATCGTTACATCACCAAGCAGCTTGCTCAGTTCTTCGTCGTTCCTCACCGCTAATTGAATATGCCTCGGCACAATCCTCGTCTTCTTGTTGTCTCTAGCCGCGTTTCCGGCCAATTCAAGCACCTGCAACAGAAACACAGTTTGTATATTTAATCGACACAAAGTTCGGAAACCCTAAACCCGAATTGAATCCGGCAACAAACACAGATACTAGAGACATCGATGATGAAAAACAGAGGATTAATACCTCGGCGGCGAGGTATTCAAGAACGGCAGCTAAGTATACCGGAGCTCCGGCACCGACACGTTCTGCGTACTTGCCGGCTTTCAGAAAACGTGCGATACGGCCGACCGGAAACTGGAGACCGGCTTTGCTGCTTCTCGATGTCGCCTTCTTCGCCGTCCCTGAACCCAGAGTTTTGCCACGACCCGCCATTGGAGCAGTGTGAAGCTCGCTGTGAAACAGAACAGAGGAAGGAGAGAAGATTGGAAGGAAATGAGAAAATTTCCAGACGCAACAGGACGAAGTAATATTCGTGGAAACGACGATCTAAGCTATATATATTGTGTGGAAATATGCCTCAAATCGAGGTAAACCAATGGAAAGAAAGCACAAGGATCGAGATTATAAACCGTTAGATTGGACAACAATCGACGGTAGATATTTGAGATTGAGAATCCATGCATCGCGTGCCGCGGAAGAACTTGAGGTAGAGAATTGACATTAATACCCTTACGAATTTTTTTTGTAAGTTGTCCTGATCTTATTTATGACGTCAGTGACACGTGTCATGTTCCTTTTTTGTAAGAATAAAGGGAAAGCCAGAGCTTCTATATCCATTTTTTTTTTTTGGTAAAGTTCTATATCCATTATTCAACAAGTGTGTTCGAGTTATGAACATAAAGAATTTAAAGCATACATAAACTGTTAAACATATAGTGGCGAGCATAAAAAAGAGATGTAAGTGGGGCTAATAATTTTATCACGAGGTATTTATTATAGATTTATAGGGGCATTATATATTTTATAAAATTAAAAAATTAAAAAAAAATTTAATTACACAAAGGGTATGACCCATTAATTTACAAATAGATTCATATGTAAACATAATTTTTTTTGATAATTGGTGATGTTTCGTGGAATTCGAACCCTGGGTGTCTCACGTCACTACGTTACTATTTCTGTACTCTGTAAATATAAATCGATGGATCTCTTATGAGAAGTTATTACCTATATTGATAAAAATAGTAATACGTCGTCTAAAAAACTATATCAACATAAAATTTATTAATTTTTAAAATATCAATCCATAAAATTTATTTAGTTCGGGTACAGTAACATATAACACATTATATATATATATATATATATATTCTAATTTGAGATGGATTAGTCTTAATACCTTGAACGTTGGTGGTTTTGTGGATCGGACAATAAGAAGGTTTCTGCGGTAAGTGCTCTCGACACGTTCAAGATATATTCATCTTCTTAATAACCTCAAAATTAGTCCACTATTATTGCCATTAATATAAACGAATTATTTTATTTTTATTAATGCCGACCAAACCCCAATTCAAAACCCTTAATAGGTTTTAACCTATCTCTGTAATTTTATTTCATGTTTTCAATTTATCTCTATATTTTTTTATAAGCAAGAGCGTTGCTCGACTCTTCGACTCGACTATATCTATCTTAAATATGAATTAATCTTTGTATATAGATTATTTTGGTCTAAAAATTATTTTTATTGGGTAGGTTCTGTTCGTTTCATTCTAGTTAACAATAATAATAATAATAAAAATTAAAGTGAAATGAGATTTTTTAATCAACAAATGGAACTGAGATACATTTCAGTTTTTAAGTGAAGTAAGCTATTCACGGTTAATAATGTGTGGTCATATTATATTTGTTATTTTGCTGGCTTAATTTTCCCGGAGAATCGCGGCACGTAAAGAAAAATTTTCCAGGAAAATATGCATTCTTGAAGATAAAACACTCGACAGCGATGCTATTATGCGATGGATCCCTCGATCAAACGTCAAACCCATCTCTCCTCCAATCCAAGCTAATCTCGTAAATAAAAGAATCCTATATCACCGGTCTCCATCCTCTTGCCGCGTGTAGACTCTCTCTCTCTCTCTGCCGAGTGGGAGGATCTCGGAACTGAGTCGTTGTCGGGTCAGCCGTTAGTTAACGACGTTACCTAACTCCGTTAGCACGCGCCACACTCGTCCCTCGCGTCCTCTCTCTCCGTTCACACATGTCCGCGGTGCAGAATCATCTTCCCTCCTTATATATATATATCTTCTCTTGTTTCGATATATTCCTTGAGAATCACTTCTCTTCACCTTCGACCCCAAATCCAGATACTATTTAAACAAAAAAACAGAGCAAAGTTCCGACCTTTTTCAAAACTTTGGTGAGAGGCGTTCGTAAAGTTCCGAGCTTTGATGCGAAGAACAGACAATTCGTTTGGTTGCAGAACACCCAGGTGATTTCCAGTATTCGAACCCACTTTTTCTTTCTTCGATTTCTAAGTTTTGGGTTGTGTTGTGATTGCGTTGGTTTTCTAGTTTCAATACGCTGTAATAATGACTGTTCTTTTCCACTGGTGGTCATGTTGTTGTTCTTGGAGGCCGGTGGTTTCATTACAGAACACGAATGAACTAACGACGAGTCAGTGCTTTGAATTAGGGTTTTGGCTTCGATGGGTCTGAAATTTATGGCGGGTTTCGATTTCTGGGCTTAACTAAAAGAATACCAGAGAGGATCAAAGGGTTTTAGATTTTGGATTACAACCGTTCTGTTTCAACATAGAAAACTAGAAACATGCTCTGTTTTGTATCTATAATAGCCCCCACGATCTGCTCTTGAGATTCTTCATTGATGCATAAGAAATTCTGGTTTTTTTTTTTTGGAAGAATTCGAATCGAGAGGTTCGACGTTTGGCATCTTCGATTGTGTATTCAGCCATGGCAGAGTGGTGTACGAGGTCTTGTAAACATTGAAAGTGAAGCTATAAAGAAAACCTTATGAACAGAATCAGTTGAACAAGAAATGTTTGGTTCTTTTTATCATTTGATTGGTTATTCACAAGATGTCTGTCCTTAATTCTGTTGCAGAGAATATAAAACAGATAATTTCGAAAGCTTTTTCAAAGCTGATGGTGTCGTGGGTTCGGATCTTTCTTGCCAAATCTCTCGTGGCATCGATGGCACTCCGATAGCATATACATACGAGATAATCTTTCATGACACTGTACCGTTCTTGTGATTTGTCCCAAGGTTCTCCGCTGGTACAGGTAGTTGAATGTGCTCGGGATCTCAAAGACGTTTTACTCGAACTCGAGATTCTCCTCATGAGCTCCGAAGAGGAAGACGGAGGGAATGCTAAGCCGAGGTCTCAGGCATGGATAGAGGGAAATGGGAATTTTCCGAGTAATCTCAGGCAACTCCTGATAGAATGTGCCCGAGCTTTATCCGAGGATAGAATCAACCATTTCGACATCTTGATCGAGAGGGCGAGATGGATGGTTTCCATCACTGGGGAGCCGATCCAACGGCTTGGAGCTTACTTGGTGGAAGCCCTGGTGGCGAGGAAATCAAGATCGGGATCGAGCATATACGAATCCCTCCGATTCAAAGTCCCAAAAGGCATAGACTTGCTCTCGTACATGCAGATTCTCTACGAGATTTGCCCGTATCTGAAGTTCGGGTACATGGCAGTGAACGGAGCAATCGCTGATGCCTGCAGAAATGAAGAACGCATTCATATCATCGACTTCCAGATCGGTCAGGGAACACAATGGATCACGCTCTTACGAGCATTAGCCGCCCGACCGAGCGGCCCGCCTCGTGTCAGAATCACGGGCATCGACGATCCACTCTCGAGGTATACCCGAGGGGGAGAAGGGTTGAAGACCGTGGAACGAGGCCTCGCCGTTCTCTCCCGAAGATTCAACATCCCCATCGAGTTCCACGCCATCCCGAACCAGTCAGTCCTGAACATAACGGTCGAAACGCTCGGCCTTAGACCGGACGAAGCCCTGGCCGTGAACTTCCCTCTCCACCTTCATCGCACGCCGGACGAGAGTGTGGACGTGAACAACCCTCGAGACGGGCTGCTCCGGACGGTGAAATCCCTCAACCCGAAGATCACGACGGTCATCGAGCAGGAATCGAACACGAACACGACCCCGTTCCTGACGAGATTCGCGGAGACGATGGATTACTACTCGGCGATGTTCGAGTCAATCGACGGGATTCTGGCGAGGGAGGGGAAGGAGAGGGTGAACGTGGAGGAACACTGCCTGGCGAAGGACATAGTGAACGTGATCGCGTGCGAAGGGAGGGAGAGAGTGGAGAGGCACGAGCTCCTTGGGAAATGGAGGTTGAGGATGACAATGGCGGGTTTCTCGAGTTACCCTTTGAGCCCATTCGTGAACTCTGTGATAAGATCTCTGTTGAGTTCTTACTCGGCGAATCACACATTGATGGAGGAAGATGGAGCCTTGCTTTTGGGTTGGAAGCAGAGATATCTCATCTCCGCCTCCGCTTGGCGTTGAAATTTATTTCTCTTTTTTTCTTAATTAATTGTAGATTATGTTAAATTATTTAAATTTGTCTTGTGTGTAGTATTGTTATTTGGCAACATTAATTATTTCCTTTTGTAATAAAATCATCAATTCAATCAAGAAAGTAAATATTACAGCAGAAGTATCCAACTCTTAATTAGAAATTAATTTGATTCGAATTGGGCGGATATAACTGTATCTGAATTAAATTTGATATAATTTTATATATATGTATAAATTCTATACCCAAGTGTCAATTATAAATTTCCCAAATTCAAAACCCTAATTTTGTACGGTGTCATTTTATCTCCAAATGTTCTTGTAAGGTTTAGGCATCTCAAGATTGGGCCCAAACTATACTAAATGAAGAACAAAGCCCAATGAATAGCATTCGTAGACAGGGTTTCTGACTGTTCGATTTCGATCTCCCCCTTTGTTCTGTCCTTTTCTCCTGAAGCGAGCAAAAGGCGATAAATTTAGCCGAACTTCACTTCCGGCGAGAATCGGAGGCCGATACCCTTCTCGGGTTCTCTCCCTTTTGTATTGGGTTTGTCTCTATTGTTCTTAATTTGGAAGAAGTTGTTGTCTTGTAACTTGTTCTCCCCCCCCGAGACAAAACAGAAGCCGAGTTCTACACCCACGAAGTAGCTGAGGCTTCCGTAACTATACAGACATCCTTAATTTCGTGTTTTTTTTGTTACGAATTTGGTATGAACCGAAAAAAACGAGAACTCCCTGAATCTCCCTCCAGCTCGGACCCTCCTCCTCCTCCTCCTCTCCGACACCAAAAACTCAATCCCGAAGGTTCGTTGTTGTTACCCTTTGGGGTGGAAAATGAATCTGGGTTGTTCTTTTTTTTTTCCCTGTTGATTTGAATACGATCTCTTTGTTATATATCCCTATTTGCCCTGAAGTTTTTGAGGTGACCGGAAGGAAAGTTTAGTGCTTTCTTGTTCAATTGCCCCACTTCTTGTTTTTCTAAACGTTTAGAAAGCAAAGCATTTGGTCTGGAGCTGTGATGAATTGAGTTTTGCCTCCTTGTTGGTTTAGCTCACATCTTAATTGGGTTATCATCTAGTTCTTTTTCACATTCTACATAGGCCTCGCCTGGATTTTATGGAGAACACAAGCACATACACAACGAGCAAATTGAATGTTCTTGCAGTTTTTTTTGGTTCAATGAGATATGGTTTCACTGCCTAGAGATGATTTTTGCACTGGTTGCTGTAATTGTATCTGCATTAATGATCGTGGCATCATTTGAAAAGAAACTACTGAGAGTATTTAGGTGCGATTTGATGTTGGATGATTCGAGAGAGATAACTCCAGGAATGTGTAACAATCCTGTTGAATAAGCCTTTAAACTTGTTCTTTTGATTTTGCATCAGGTGATTCTCAGTTTTTGGATGATGAAAACACAACGAACTTTACCCGAAGAGTAGCTGAACACTACAGCCGGAGGACGAACCAAACTTTGGAGGAGCGAGAAGCAAGTCCTATCATTCATTTAAAAAAACTTAACAACTGGGTTCGTCTCTTTGCTGTGGTTTTGTTATCTGACTGTGTAAGATCTTTGATTGAACATGTTCTTTTTCTTTTGCTTCATCTACAGATTAAGAGTGTCTTGATCCAGCTTTATGCTCGCCGAGATGATGCTGTTCTGGACCTTGCGTGTGGGAAGGTTTTCATTTCTGATCGACTCTGCATTTCTCATGTTGAGTGCTATTTATTAAACCATGTTCATATCCATTGCTTTACTGTTTTCAGGGTGGTGATTTAATCAAGTGGGATAAGGCGAAAATTGGGTACTATGTTGGTGTTGATATCGCTGAAGGCTCGGTACATGACTGGAATTGCTTTAGCTGGTTTACTCACCTTCATTACTTTTTTTATCTGTGCATTTGTAAATGGTTCTATTTTTCATGAAATTTAGATAGAAGATTGTCGCAAACGGTATAATGGTGATGCAGATCAAAATCAACGTCGTAAAAAGTTCAGTTTTCCTGCTCGTCTAATTTGTGGGGATTGTTTCGAGGTAAGTCAGAAAGTTTCTTGGTCCAGTAATAGTATGGGAGTTTCAAAGTAAGAGAAAAACAAGATCACTTTAGGACTCTCGTTGAGATATCGAAAGTGATAGCAACAGATTTCCGGGTGTATATGTTGCAACAAACCGGGGTTTTACGTTTCGTGCATGGATCAAACATTGATTCGATTGTTAGGTTACTGATATAAGAGCCTCTCTTTTTTTTTCAGATTGAGTTGGACAAAATTCTTAAAGAGGATGCTCCTTTTGATATCTGCAGTTGCCAGGTTTTAATATTTATTTGCTTCAATCATCATTATTTCAGTTACTATTTGTGGTTGACATCCCAAATACTGAATGATGGGACAAGCTCTAAACGAGTATTTGATTTTACTGAACACAAGAGTTTTGCTATAGGCTGCGATTGTAGATTTGTTTTCCCCAGTTACTGGCAGTCATGTCAAACCAAATTCATTTGGCTTTCTTCCAAATATCGGTTTGAACTGTTATGCCTTTGATGCGCTGAAAGTTTGAAACGTAATTATATCTTGGGTTTAGTGAATTATTGTTGTTTGTGAAATATATATTCTGAATTATAAAGTCGTCTAATTTGTAGTTTGCTATGCATTACTCTTGGACTACCGAGGAACGTGCAAGGCGAGCCTTGGAAAATGTTTCAGCTTTACTACGCCCTGGAGGCATCTTTATCGGAACAATGCCAGATGCCAATGTTATAATTAAAAAGCTCAGAGAAGGTTTCTTTTCCTCATAAGCTATTTCCTCAAGTGCTACACTGTTCTCTCTGCATTTCAATTCAATCTTTATATAGGTTCTGGTCATTACTTCTGGGTTTTGGATTTTAAAACCCAATTCATATATATATAATGTGAGATCAATCCAATTGGGATTTTGTGTAATCCATGCAAGAATTATCTCTTAACAATTTGGCCAAACATAACCTGGCCCTTTATTAGTTGAGGCATGACTATAACATTTTTTTAGTATTCAGTGGAAAAACATGAAGTTTATATCTTTATGGTATTAGAACCTACCCCAACTCAATGTTCACTTGTGACATGGCTTGTTATATTTGAATCACTGTTAGCTTATTCATTGATGGTTGATATTTGTAAATACTATGAAACCCAAGTTTTCGGGATATAGGAGTTTGTATGTTGGAATGTGAATGCATATCCTTGACGCTATACACAATCTTGTTTAGGAGAAACTGCTAGTTCTACCTTTCTTTGTTCATTATGGACGATTACATTGTGAATATCGCAGCTGAAGAATTGACGATTGGTAATAGTGTATACTGGATTCGTTTTGACGAAGAGTATTCTCAAAAGGTGGTTGTTTACCTCTATAACTACAAATTTTACTGGTTTATCTTCGTTTATATTTAATAGGATTCGTTTTCTTCTGGCCCTGAGGATGATTTTGTCGTATGTTTCAGAAGTTTAAAGCTAGTAGTCCCTTCGGCATCAAGTACCTGTTTCATCTAGAGGTACAGAATTGATTTTTAAGTCAATTCAAGCTTTCGCATATAATTACATCGTTTATTTTTTCAAGAAACTTCCTAAGATTTTTATGTCGCAAAGCCCATATGACACGAGATTCCTGCATTGTAGGATGCTGTTGATTGCCCCGAGTGGATAGTTCCCTTTCATGTCTTCAAGTCTTTAGCAGAAGAGGTAAAACTATCCTATTGGATTTTTCTTCCTCTTGCTCTCGATCATGTGCATATACACCCACTGCATATGAAAATATCCATACACAACAAAGACAAAATGCTAGAGTCGTTGCTCTAGTTTTCCTTGTCCACTAGGTTGGCGTCAATTGTATAATTTGGATTCTTTTAGGGATCAAGGGATGGGAAAGGTGTTGAGGAATGAATGACGTTCATCCTAACCACGGAAAAAGAATGTGAATTAGGGTTTAACACACATATGCCGCTTTTGCATACAATAATGATGTTTCTCCTCTCACAAACTTGATCGCTCCATGTTATCACCGACGAAAAAAATTGGTTTTTGACATCTCTAACGTGGCCCCTGTACTTTTATCAGTACGATTTAGAGCTTGTACTGGTCAAGAATTCACATGAGTTCGTGCATGAGTACATGAAAAAGCCAGAGTTCGTGGAACTAATGAGGCGGCTTGGTGCCTTGGGGGACGGTAACCAAGATCAGAGTGCGTCCTCTACTCGGTTTTCGTTTCATTTTCCCGAAATTCCTCTCAATACCTCGCCTTCTAAAATCGCACGGTATCACTATTTTCAGGCACGTTGTCGGCGGATGAGTGGGAAGCCGCCTATCTCTACCTCTCGTTTGTCCTGAGGAAGGTCGGTTCAACGTTTTCAGACCCTTTTCACGAATGCATTTATATCGTTTGGCCCGTTGTTCGGTATGGATGTAGTAACGGGAAAACGGGTAAAAACATAACTGTGATTGATGATGAATCTGCGGTTGCAGAAAGGGCAATGGGATGGGGCTCAAGCGAGAGGGCGTAGTAGGAAGAACGGGAAAATGCATTTAAAAGAGGATGACATTTCTTACATCAGATCAAGCAGCGAGACTTAGTGTCTCTAACACAAAAAAAAATGTTTCATCAAGTGAGAAGAGACATGTTCTTGTAATCTCTCTTTGTTGTTGTTTTGGTCCGTTTTTATAATGTTTTTTTTTTTCAATTTAATATTGAATTTCGACAAAATAGATAATAGAATTGTGTCGGAAAGGATTGGAAGATGTACATTTGCCTCGAACTATCTTGATGGCGTCATTGTTATATTTCGTTTGAGGTCGAAATGCAAACACATGTATCAATCTCTCAACTGTTTTTTTTTGTTTGTTAATTTTCTCCATTTTCTAACGATAAGTAAAGATTAATTGTACGATTAAATTTTAATTAGAATGATTTTAACTGTAATTAGAGAGAATAAGAGCAAGATGCTGCTGAAACGAGCAAGTACGGCGAGGATATGATTGTGAAATTGAAAATTAAATAATATGATGAAACAATCGACCAAGTGGTCAATAATTGTATTTAGCAAAAATAAATAAATAAAGGTTTTTTTGTCACGTTGTGAGTAAATTGACGTTAAGACAGAACGCTAAATTCCATTTGTCTCTTCAAAGTGGAAGTCTTAGCTGGTCTTTTTTTTTACGTTGTAATTAATCTTAGTGCTTAATACTATATTAGATCCTATAGAATAAATATATATATATATGTGTGTATTAATATTCAATTACTAAACCCATCTAATTAAAACATACACACACATATATATATATATATATATATATATATATTTGATGAGATTTAGTAAAAGAGGTGTAGTTTTTCTATTTTAGTAAACGGAAAAAAAATATAAAATGCTTGATATTTCCAACAATTTTATATTTTCTCTAACTGTCACAATAGCATTTAGCAACAATAGAAGACCTTATGCAAAAAAACAAAAACAATAGAAGAAAAAATTTATTGAGTGTAATTCAGTATTGGTTAAATCAAATAATCTCTCTATTAAATAAAAAAATAAAGTAAAATATTTGCATGTAACGTGAGTTTCGATTACATTATAGTCTATGTGAAGCCACAGATACAATGTACTGAAGTCTACGTCGTTATTGTAGCAATTTGCAGAATGATATTTTTATTGATAACCAAAATAACATATAAATAGATAAAAGTCTTATATTGAATAAGTAAAGTAGACATAATGATAAATATTTCTAAATATATATTTTCCAGATTTGAAGATCTCCATTATACGATATATCTCGTAATATTCTTCAAGATCCGGTATATCTCAACATCCCCTTCAAGTTGGAACGTGGAAGATCACTAAACGCCCAACTTGCTGAAAAGATGATCAAACGCATGCCGCTTGAACCACATCACCTTGCGAACTTGTGTCAATAAAAGACATAATTGAAAGAAAAAATCAAACAAACGACTGCGCTGCAACTTTGGCACCACGCACAAAAGAATCGTTCGATGATAATAGAAAAGACGACAATTGCGGTGCGAAAAAAAAGTCTCGGGAATAACTCTGATTCATCCGAGATTGAAAGGAACTACACAAAAGCGTTTAGTGACAACAAATTTTTTTAGCAAGAATAAGATGATTGTCGGTTATGCGAATAATCTTTAGAAACATGTGGGATTATGAGAAGAAAAAAAACAAAAACAAAAACAAAATGACTCACTTATTCTTAAAAAAATACTCGAAATGATATTATCACTGGATCGGTATATCATCATCTTCATCTTCACTCTCATTATCAACCATCATTTTTATGAAAAAACAACAAATTAGAAAAGAACCAGGCTCTGATACCATATATAAATTTACGGAATGATATTTTTATTGATAACCAAAATAACATATAAATAGATGAGAGTTTTACATTGAATAAGTAAAGTAGACATAATGATAAATGTTTCTAAATATATATTTTTCAGATTTGATAAGATCTCCATTATACGATATATCTTGTAATATTCTTCAAGATCCGGTATATCTCAACAATTATGCTCGTCATGTAACATACTGGCTAAAATTGGTTCGATACTGTATAGTTTATATGAAAAATCGAACCGAAATTACCAATATGAAATTAATATCGAACGGTCGTCACGTCGTCCATCATATATATCGAATTACATAAATATTTATTCGAGGTTTTTTATGAGTTTGTGGAGTGATTTAATTACATCTCCGAAATCCAGAATTGATGGTATAGTGGCGTCAAAGCACAAAATGTTTTTCCACGTCCACGGTTCGAGTCCCACCGGACATCATCAATTATTAAAAAAAAACATTTATCTGAAATATAATGGTAATAGACTTTGATATTTTTTTTAGGTATTCGGGTGTTCTGAATCGATGACCAAACTCATTCCAGGATAGGGATCAATCCATGTGATTAGATTATACACTCTACTCTCTAACATGAGACTCGAACTTGGGACAGAACGTACGTTTTGCGTCTTATTCATTCGGTTGAGGCTATCCAAATTGGGTTAATATACTTGGATATTATGAGTGGAAAAAAAAACTATTGAAAGCCCCTAAGTCACAGAATTAAAAAGTTTAGAACATCTAAAGTTTAGTCAACTCCATGTGTGGTTTGACTTTGGAGGGACAAAAGAAGAACAAAGGAATGGCGAGGGAGAGAGAGAGAGATGACAAATAGAAATGGGGGCACCGAAGAATGTTTTGGTTTTGCAAACGAGAAAACATTACAAATGAACACTATATAATATATATATATATATATTTTATATATGTTTAGTTGACCATAAAAAAAAAGATAATCTTAAGTGGTCAGCATACGTCTCTTATCCGGAGCCCTCGACCTTTGGGTTCGACCCACATGTTCTTCTTTATTACATATTTAGGGTTTGCCCAAAAAAATAACAATTAAAGTTGAATATATCCAACTAAAAAACGAACCAAATTTAAATTTTGATTTATAAAACAGAATAAAACTAAACGTTCTCTTGGTAAAATAGAACTTTCGTTACCCTACCTAAACTCCGGTTTAATCCAAACCACATTCTGTAAGATACCATTACAATTTAATTTTTGTTAAATCCATTTTAAAAAACTCATTATATATATATATATGTATGTGTGTGTGTGCCCATCCATCTCTTTATGTGGCTCTTTAGAACCCTACATTACACATGGTTTGGCCTCCTCCTCCTCCTCCTCCTCCTTCTTCCTTTTCAATGGTTTTCTATTTTGTCCCTCTCTCATACCACATGCTTACTCAATTATGACGTCATTATTTTATATTTGTTAAACTCCATGATTACCATATGCAAACAAAGTTTCCACTTCAAACACTCGAACTCGATTAGATTTTTCAAACAGAATTGGGTTAGAAAAATCCAAAAAACAAACTATTTCTAAACTAATGTTATTTAAAGGGTTTCCAATGTAGAAAATCTATATATTTTTATTCTATTTTTATATATTGTAATAAAATTTTGAATTATTTTCTTTTTAAGTATCCGTCGCTGCATACCTATTACGTTCTGGCTGATGATTTGTTGGTAATGTTAATTTGATAGAGGTGTAAGTAAAAACATTATATATATATATATATAAAGTATTCAACCCGAGTGTCTAAAAAATGTTTATTTTGTAAAAGAAAAAAGTTTTCTTAAACCAAACACCCAACTAAATGGAATTCTTTGTTAGCAATCATATTATAATTAAGATATAATTATGATTTTTATTTGGAAGGGAGAATAAAATGATTTACGTTTTTCAATTAATTGCCTTTTATACACTAGACAACGGAATTATAGATTGGGTATGTAGAAATATCTTTATACACCTTTTCTTCTATTAGTCCATTGTGGCTGTAGTTACTATATAACACATGTAGGATATATCACAATATATAATTCCAATAAAAAATAATTTCTTCCTCAAAGAATATTTCTTCCCAAATCTTAAAAGATTTTCCAGAGTATTTGTATGTAAAAATTAGTTAATTTAGATCAAAATCGAGCAAGATCTCTAAATCTTAGAGTTTTTTTTCTATGCAAAAATGAGATCAATTTTTTTATGATTATCATATATATTGATACAAAATTTCACTGAAAAAAACAAATACCAATGTGAAAATTTTGGTTGGAGTTCTCTGAGACTTGAGATTGAAAATGAAAAGAGGTGAAGTTGAAAGGTGCGTGAGAGAGCACTGTTATACCACATGATATGATTATGAATACGACTACCCATAAGAATGTTATATACATATCATAGATTATATATATATATATATATATATATATATACAGGACTTGTCAATGTAGAGTAACGGATAAAATAAACTGAAACTGTATCAAATTATATTTAATTTGCATCACCAAAATCTTAATTATACACTTTATAACAAATCACATCTAAGAAAAAATTTTCTACTTCAACAAAAAAAGGATAAAATTTTCTAACGTGAATCGGGTACAAAACAGTTCAAGGGAAGTTAAGTTATAGATAAATATTATAAATAGAATTCAATAAAATTGAAAACCCCATGTTTTATTTCTCTAATATATTTTACCAAAATAATATATTTTTTTAAAATGTTAAGAAATTTAGAGGTAAAAAATATCTGAGAAGTTTTAGGCTCTGACTCTGAGGGAGTTTAAGTGGGAGCCACGTGTCGGAGCACGCGCGCACGCCGCGTGGAGCCCACGCGTTGACTTTGTTTTTACCGTTGAAAAAATGGAAGTGCTTTCTGACGCTCTCCATTCCCTCACCGCCAAGCTTCGAGTCCACCCTCGGTCTTCTCACCAATAATAATTTTTTAAAAAAAGTCAAATTTCATTTCTCTCTTTTAAAATTTATTATTGAGTATATTTTTCAAAGGTTAATTTGTAATCTCATGAGTATTATTTAAGTTTATTTTTTTAATTCTTTTGTATTTGTAATAACAATGGTCTATTGCGGCAATGAAAGTTTATGGAGTGATGGATAACAACAATCATTGATATCTCTAAAATTGGGTGATACAACTGGTAAATAAAGGAGAAAAATTCTTTTACACCGAGTTTAAGTTCTTATTTGGAGACATGTGTTTTTCCAATCCTCTGAAAAATATAATCATACTGAAGATTCGGTGAAAATTGATGAGAATATTTTGGAATTTAAAATTTCAAAGAGAAGGGAATTTTTGTTTATATCGAATTATTTTTTTATCATTTTTGTTAAATAATTATATTTTAATACATAAATGATGAGAATTAGGTCTGAAAATAATAGAGACTTCAGAAAAATAGTAAATGATTCGTTTTTAAATCAACTAGGTTTTTGTCATTTTTCGTAACATATGAATGACTATGATTTCAAAATTTTGTGTATGCAATTCCAGAAATCATATTAGAATCTCTGAACAATAATTGTGATTGATTTTTTTCAATTTAATGCATGGTTTATTCTATATAATATGATAAAAGAGAAGTTTGATACGATGGTTTGTTTATATGTAAATTAATGAAGTAATTAATATATGAAGAGTTTCCCATGCATGTGGTTAATAACTTAATGTGGTTAGGAAGGTCATGTTATTATGTTCTTGAATTTAAAGTGCGTATCCATTCATGCAAAAGCATGTGGGTAAGGGAAGGTTAATTATAATATTATATATTGTCATAAATAAACTAATAATTAAAATCTCAACCAATTCCAAACTCACTATAATTAATTTCTCTAAATCATAGATATTCTAAAATAAAATGTTTTCTTATTATTACCAAAGATTAATTATTGCGATAGTGGTAGATCAAGTTATTTATTCCTTTTTTATATCAAATAAATTAACAGGTGTGTATACACACGTGCCTATGTATGTATGTATGTAATCTTTTCTTTTTGTTTGTAGATCATGTATGTAATAGTGTATGAAAAAGTAAACTCACACGATATTGTTTTCCAAAACTTCCAAACTGATTCTATTCATTTGTAAAGAACATGAATTACAACTCTTTTTTGTTCGAACCTAATCCATCCCAAGAACACAACTCCCCTTGAGTTTGTTCCCCCTTACAACATGAATTCTATCAGCTCATACACTATGTGTGCCTCGCACACCCCGTGTAACCCTAGACTCGTCTAGGCCCTTTGAGCGGTTTGCCTATTTTTGAAGGCTCCCCCTCAGATGCACTTCACTCTCTCTCAAGTATCACTCACCCGTGTTTCCCACACCTATGATTCTCCAGCTCTTTGCTCTTTTCTCTCTTTTTCTGTTCTGCTGGGATCCCTTTCTGTATCTCCCACGTCTTGTATTTATGCATAGCTCCTCTTCTTGTTTCCAATATTTTGCTCAATATCTTCTTTTCCTTTTTTTTTGGACTTTATTCCTTTTGCTTGATCTTTCTATTTTTCTTCAATGGCATGTTTCTTTTTCTCTTGCAAGTCATTCCCTTACTGGTTGTTCCTTCCATTTCTTCACATTGACTTGTTTCCTTTTTGCTTGAGATCTTCTAGATATTGAATCTTCGCTTGATGCTCTTTTCTTGCATTAACAGTGTAAACAATTTTCTTTCCTTGCTTAAATACATAAAAAAAATAATTCTTATATTTTCTATTCTTTGAACCATATATATATATATATATATATGCACGAACTAGAAAGGATAATTTTAGATAAACTGGTTTAGTAAGTTATTCCTATTATTTCAAGAAAAATATTAAAATCCTGAAATTATAATTTCAAAATGTAGGATATGGAGAAAAAGACCCAAGAAAATCTCAAAAAAAAAAAGAGGGAAAAAATCAAAATAGAAGCACAAAAGGACATTGACAAGAGAGCCGTCAAGCCACCTGAAAAAATGTCAACCAAAACATTAATCCATTAATCTCCCCTCAATTACATAAAAAAAAAACACTACAGGAAGAAAAAAAAAGAAGAGAAAGAGTTAGTGGTCTCTTGGGCTCTCATAATATAAGTATCTCCTTTGATCCAACAAATATTTTCCCATCATTTCATATTTTTTTTGCGTATTGTGTACACATAAACACATTGGTTATTCTTCTTCAAAGGTTGGGGTGAAAGCCATGGGAGATGATTTCAGCACCACAGGTAACGGAAACTGGTGGAAAGTGTCGTCGTCGTCGTCTTCGTCTCCGTCGTCGTCTTCGGGGATCGGTTGCGGTACGTTGGGGAGGTTTGGTTGGGAGAGGACAGAGACTGTTGAGGTAAACAAAGAGAGGTCGAGCTCTATCGAATCCGGTGGCTCGGTTGTTTTCCATGATCATCATAAGCTTCATCATGATCCATCATTTGATCATCATCATCATCATCATCATCATCTTCAGATGATACGTTTGGGCCTTTCTTCGCAACCTGCTCATCAATGGAACCAATCTCTCCTGTGAGTAATTAATATTCGGATATTGCCATCAATTTGTAGTTTTTAAGATACCCTTTTGAAAAAAACCGATTTTTCTTTCGGATTCTGTAGAAAAGATTGATACTTTCCCACTAAAAACTCGTCCTCAGGATGTTTACTTTTCTTTGGGTTATGTGGGGGACAGGCGAGACGATAATAAAGCGCAGACAAGCTTCGGGGCGATGCTTCAGGAGAACATAAACGCGAACGCAAACGCAGACGTCAGCATCAACGCGACGTCGTCATACCAACAAGAATCAGGTTCTTCACCAGCATCGATGTGGCGAGATTCTGCTGCGAACATGGAGTTCAAAGCGCAGATGAGCGATGGCAGCGGTTTCTTCTTGGACCAATCGCGGTTTAGCCAAAACGCGAGCTCGAGCGATAGCACCGTGACGTGCCAAAGCTTCGCGGTCGAGAATTCATCCAACGCTTTGTATTCAAGCCCGAATTCCTCGAACATGTTCCAAGGAACGTTCTTGGGATCTAATCAACCGCGAAACCAGTCGCCTTTTAGCTACTCGCAGTACGGAAACTTCGGGATGAGTTCTAATAATAACGACCATATGGCGTCTGCGTCTGCGTCTGCGACCGCGACGTGGTTTTTGAGAGCGTCTCCGCCGCAGAAACCGCAGAGTCCGTTGAGTTTCTCTAACAACGCACCGTTTTGGAATCCATCAGACGCGTCGCCAAACTTCTTCCCGGCGTTACAAACGCAGCCGATTCAAACGCCGAATTTCGATGAGAAGCCAAAAGTACGTGGGAAAAACAAGTTTCCATGGTTTCGTTTGCTGGGTATTTACATGTATTTTTTTTTAGTAACAACAAAAATTCATCAATGGTTTTCTTTTCACTGTCTAATATAAAGTTTGACCATATAATCTCTACGGTCCAATACATTCTTTTGAATACTAGAATTATATGCGTTAGTTCTCCGTAATTGAATTTCATGCATGCTTATATATATATATATATTCATACACGTATCATTTTCATGTGTAGAAGAATGTGCCGGAGATTCCGGATCCGAAGAGAAGCGGCGGCGATCAACCGGCGGCCAAAAGGTCTAAGAACGAGACGGTGTCGCCTTCACCAACTTTCAAGGTGAAGTGTTTTTTTTTGTTCCTCTTTTAATGCAATAGTACTTAAGCTTAATCAAACATATATATATATATATATATATATATGAGGAACTGACATTCAAGATGGATATATGATTAGCTAATTAATTCGTGTATGTAAATAAACATTTGCTATTCAGAACTTTGGTTGATTATTATAATGACAAGGTGAACTTATTATTTTCGCCCCTTTTGTTAATTTTTTTTGCTGCTCTTATTCTTTGGTTTCATTCACAGATGAGAGATTTGTATATTTTTTTTTGTTTTTTTTTTTAAAATTAATTTCATGAATTAGGTGAGGAAAGAGAAGATGGGAGACAGAATCGCTGCGCTCCAACAACTGGTATCACCTTTCGGAAAGGTTCTCTCTCTCTCTACATTTCTTGCTTTTGCTTTCAGAAAGATGATGAGTGTGTATTAGTATATATATTTGTAGCCCGTCATAATTACTTATCATATTATACCAGTATATATATATATATGTATGTATGTATGTATGTATGTATGTATGTATGTATGTATGTATATATGAATACAGTTACGTGGATATGTGACAGTAGAGATTATGGGATTAGATTTTGTGAGACTGAACTCATGTGGGTTTGTGTCAGACTGATGCTGCCTCAGTGCTGTCTGAAGCCATTGAATACATCAAGTTCTTGCACCAGCAAGTCACAGTAAGTCCCCCATAAATATTCCTCGTTCTTCTCATAAAACGTTACCATAAAAATAATTCATATGAAATCAACATCATATTATAATTATATTATTTGTATAAATTGTCATCAGGCCCTTAGCAGCCCGTATATTAAAAGTGGACCTTCGTTACAGCATCCACAGGTGCATTCTCTCTCTCTCTACTTACCATTTTATATATTGATGTTATTTAGAGTAGCCACTCATTATAATTATTATTATACACAATCATTATTGTTATTATTATACAATTAATCTCATCCTAAGATATTATCATTTTTTTTGTTATACAAGTCATAATTGTTCTTTTTCCCACGGTTGCTTCACTTTCAAGATTAGACAAAAAATTATTCCATATTAATGACAATACAACGAAAAGTATCAAATTTTATTTACTCATATCCAATTCAATGAACATAGTTTCTTTTTTTATTTATACATATTCTAATATTTTAAACCGAATATAAAACTCGAGACATCACGTGAATATTCCAACATTTATGATCATACAACAAAATTTTGGACTCACCAAATATATATTTTATATATCGATATATTATACAGAATCGCGATCAGTCCAGAGACCGTGAAGAACCCGAACAAGATCTTAGGAGCCGAGGGCTATGCTTAGTCCCCGTATCGAGCACATTCCCCATTACTCATGATACTACGGTCGATTTCTGGACCCCTACATTTGGTGGATCATTTCGGTAGATATAAACAACAATTGATTATATATATATATATATGTTTGACAATTACATTATCTATACATAGATGTGAGATTCACAAAAACCATTTAAAAAGAAAATATAATTAATTGTCAGAGAATATATATATATA
The DNA here is from genome assembly GCF_000463585.1 of Tarenaya hassleriana. NCBI lineage: Eukaryota > Viridiplantae > Streptophyta > Magnoliopsida > Brassicales > Cleomaceae > Tarenaya > Tarenaya hassleriana. Next base: position 1,202,190 of record NW_010966021.1, on the reverse strand, counting down.
TATATACATATGTATTTTTTTTTGTTTAAATTGATATTATTGTTGTTCTTGATAGGTTTGGAAATATAAACGATGACATTGATGATGATAATAATGTTCATTGTCATGAAAATGTAAAACTTTGAATTAGTTTATACATGGAGGAAGGGGCTTTTTGTTTTTTATTTTTTATTTTTTCTCTTAAATTATTTCCAAAGGGAATAATAAGATTCCAAGAAGAGGAAAGGGGTTGTGTGGATATGCATATTTTGATTGTAAAAAAAAGAAATATGCTTTTGATTTTGTTTATATCTTTTTGGAATAATGTTAGTGGAAGTCGCATAATGGCCATCGCAATGTTCTTTCTCTATCATATGCTTCCAAAATTCCTCTTCGTTCGTTATCTTTTCGTAGCTTTTCAAATCTAACATTACCATGTTCATATTTCGACTCTGTTTGTTTTTGTTTATTTTGGAATTTGGATTTCTTTTTTGTTTTAGTTTTAGAAAAAAATTGTATTTTTTTTCCAATTCGTTTAATTTAATTTCGATTTGAAATTAGTTTATATTAAAAGAATACTCATTTTTTTTAAAGTTTTTCTATTTTTATCAAATGTAAAAAATCATATCTAACCGATTTTAAAACATAGTCGATTCAAATACAATTTATATTATGTATTTCAATTTTATATAACCAATATAAATGGTGATTCTATGAGAATCCGATATCAATTAAAGAATTTATTTGGTTAGATGAACATATATAAGATTGGATGGATCAATTGGTAAAGAAGGGAGCAACGTTTCTTTTCTAACTCATATTTGAGTCTCTACTTGAGAAAGAGTATTAATATGGATTTTTCGGTCTTTTGGAAAATATAGTTGGATCAACGACACGAAAACTTCCGAATTAAAAAAAATCTTATAACATTGAGAGCACACCAAATTACAACATTTTTATTTATGTGTTGTACATATCCTAAACTAGTTCCGTTGTTCGTGGTTTCTTCTATATTTTTATCCAAAATTTTGGATATTCGATCTATATTATCCAAAATCTTCTATATTTCTACTTCGTCAAAAATTGATTGATCTCCAAGCCCAATTGGATTAAAAATTAAAAACAGAAAATCTAAATAGATTCAAACCAAATAAATATATAACTATAACCAAATTTATTTTGATATAAAACTGAATGATTATGATTTCTCTTGATTATAAAAAAAATTTAAATCCTTAAACTAAATCGAATAAAAAAATAACCTAAATAAACAAATATTTTTAAAAATGATTATTTTTATCAATAAGAACTGAATTTAAAACAAAATAAAATTGAAATGAATGATGCAACTTCTTGGAAAACCTTTGGGCTTGGGGATTGGCACCCTTTTTTGTGTGTTTTTGGTCCATTTGATTTTTTTTCTTCCCAAAATCCCTGAATTATTAAAATTCTGAGTATATTTTTTTATCATTAGAAATATAATTATTTAAATTTCTATACAAGAATATAACTTTTGAAATATTAACGGATTGCTATATTGTTATAATAACGTCTTTTAAATTTATCACTTCATAAAAAAAATATTAGGTTAGATGTCGAAAAATACTAATCCTCTTGTGGGGTTGAAGTTTTAAAAATTTATATATTTGAAAAAGAAATTTCCTTAAAAGCTTATTAAAAAAAATACAAATTTTCAACCTCAAAAAATACAATTTTGAATGAAACCAAAAGGAAATGTCGAAGGGGAGGAGGAGAGAACCGTACAAAAGAATATCAAGATTCAAGAACGACGTAACATCCTTCACAATACTTGCCTGGACTTTCGCGATTTCACAGAATCTCTCTCTCCCCCTCTCTCTCGGAGTGCAACTTCGTTACTTCGCCGTCCATGGAGCTCCTCCGATCAAATTTGTCTCGGGTTCGGATCCCCGAACCCACTAATCGCATCCACAGGCATGAGTGCTGCGTCTCCTTCGACACTCCAGTAAGCTCTCTCTCTCTCTCTCACACACACACAAATGGGATACGTCAATCAATTTCGCGTTTGATTGCCGCGATGATTTCGAAGTTTTAGAGAAGTTAAAATCGTTGTTTTTGTTGCTTCACTGTTCGCCATTAGTTGCCCTTGGGGTTTTTCGTTCTGTCTGAATGATTTTTTGTTTGGGTTTTGATTTTGACTCATGGGTTTTGATGAAAATGGCATAATCTGACACATTGATGATTCTGTGATGATTTTTCAGCGATCTGAAGGAGGGTTTTGTTCGTTGACATGAACAACTTTGTTACTTTTTTTGGGAAGGATTACGTTACTTGGAACTACGAGAAGACGGGGAATCCCGCCTATTTGCATGTAAAACAGACTCCGAAGTTGGTTCCGGAGGATCGACCTTTGAAGAAACTGACTGGCAATAGGTATATGATGATCATAATGCTGAATGTATTTACTGTCCGTGAAAACAGCCACAACTGTTACAGTCTTTTGTACTCTGTTTTGTTTTTTATATTGTGGGAAAGAGTGTGGTATTATCATTGAAATTGGTATATGATCGTACTTAGTGTTTGTTTCTCTCACCATATACAGCTTTCATATGATTTTTCCATCTGTTTTCCGTGACGGGAAAAGATGCTCGGCAGTTCTTCATGTTCCATCTAAGAAATTATACATTTCATATATAAAACTAAGTTGCTATTTCACAATAATGTGCTTTTAGTTTATGTTCATTTTCTATCATAATCTAAATTTGAGTGTTGATCAGTATATATATATATATATATATTCGATTGTTTTTCTTTTTATATGTATTGACTTAATAAATTATTGTCCATGTTCACGCGTAATGTATAGGAAGAGATTAGATAAGTGTGCACCTGTACTAGGGGTGGGCAAAATATCCGAAAAATCCGAACCGATCCGTTATTCGATTCGTATCCGAACCGAAAATTCGGATATCCGGAGTTTACGGATCAGATACGGATATTTATTTGGAGATATTTATCGGATACGGATATTAAATTTGAATTATTCGACATATCCGATCCGATCCGTATTTTGTAATAATATTATTAAATATAAGAATAATTTGGTATGGAGATTTAAAATGCTTAATATTTACATGTTTTTTTAGGGTGATTCAAGAAAAATTTTATATATATTGAGGTTTATAATTTTAATTTTTGAATATTAAGATTTATTATGTTTACTGTTTTGAATTTTGAATTTTGAATATATTTGTATGTAATAGATTATAATTGTATTTGTATTTGAGTTGATTTGGAATGTTTAAATTATGAATTTTAAATTTGTGAATATTATTTATCTTAAATAGATTATATATTTTATTTACGTTTGAATTTGTTATTTAATTTAAATTTGAAATTTTATAATATTTTAGGTCGGATATGGATATCCGCAAATATCCGTGATTTTAACGAATATCTGAAATTGCGGATATTCGAAAATTACGGATCGGATACGGATAACAAAATCGAATATTTGTGCGGATTGGATACGGATACGGATATCTAAAAAATCCCAGATATCTGATCTGTGCCCACCCCTAACCTGTACCATGTATTTGTATAAAACGATTTTCGAAATTATAAAAAAAGATATATATGTATATATGAATGTGTATGTATATATCTATATATATATTTTTTCTTTTATCATTTATTTTATATTTGATAATTATTTTTTTAATTTATTTTTCTACACGATAGTGATGTAAAAATAGTTTATAGATTTTTTATACCACATGGAAATTTTGATTGCCCACGAGACAAATTTAAAATATTGAAAATATTCTATTACATAAAAATTTTGTTAAAAAAATTGTTCGTGTTACATGAGAATTTTGTTTTCTCAACTGTCCATTATTTACGTAATACAACTTTTTATGAAAAATCTTTTTTATATATAACTAAATTATTCGTATTGAATATCATTTCCGTTATATTAATTTACTAATATAAATTAAAATACATAGAATTTTCTATTACACGAAAATTATATTATAAAAAAAATCTTTTTATAAAATATTATACCAAACTTCTTCATATCAAGCCCAGACATGGTGGTCCGGTAGTGTGGGAGCACAAAGTACACTTTCACACCCCGGATTCGAATCTCACCTACACAATCACCAATATAAAAAAACTTCTTCATATCGATATAAAACAAAAAGAACGTTACATATAATATATATTTTATTATGGATATATAAGTTTCTACATTCCTACTAAAAAATAATAAAATTTAAATATTCTACGCTATGTATTGTTTAGATTTTATGTTCTCATTTGTCCTTTTATTTTATTTTTAGAACTTAAATTATATTTATATTCTTATATTCTAATTTATATGTCTTTTCTATACATTTCAAAATTTATTGAGAATATTCTATCACATAAAAACTATATTATAATGTTTTTTTTGTAAAATAAAACAGTAAACTTTTTCATAACAATATGAAACAAAAAAAAACTACATATATAATATATATTTTATTACGAATATATATGAATTTCTAAATTTCTACTAAGAAAAACAATGGAATCTAAATATTTTATGAAAAAGATGAATAGTCAGATTTTATGTTCTTATTTATTCTTTTATTTTATTTTCAAAAGTTATATTTCTTTATTCTAAATTGTATATCTTTTTTATGTATTCCAATATTTATTGAAAATTTCTGCATAATAGATTGTATAAATTGTTAAATTAAAGATTCAACAAATTTTTAATAAAGCATATTTAAATTGATTTATAGAATTATTATTATTATTATTATTTGAGGAATCAGGATGCAACTCTAGAGATTGAGAGAGAGAAAGACGTTGAGGAAGTCCAATTCTTCGGAGTTAAAGGCAAGTAATCGATCACGAAGAGAAACATGTGAGGAGAAGGAGATAAGGAGGAGGAACCAAATAGATACTCAACGGTTTTGGGGTGAATATATGTATGTATATGTATATAAAATTAAAATATATATGTATATGTATATAATATATAATTTTGGATATATTAATAAAGAAATTATATATGTACGTATATGTCTATGTAAGAATATATATATATATATATATACTTCAAGATAATTAATATTTAGTGAAGTAAAAAATTAAAAGAAAAAACGGTGTTTAGATTTTTTTAATTAATTTTATGAAGAAATTATGATAGAATTAAATGAGAAATTATAAAATATTAAAATAATTAGTTCAAAATAAAATTATAAGAATTAAATGAAAAAAATGGTGATGAATTATATGAATTAAATTATTGTTAAGATATAATAATTGGTGATGAAAAAAAAGGTGACGATAATGTTATGTAATACGATGATATACATGTTTTAATGTATTCACATGATATTTTATACTTTATATATAATAACATTTCTAATTAAACCTTTTTTTTTGATTCATTGGGAACCCCGGTTGCTACCCTTCGGGCACGCTGACCGAGTAAACCCAAGCCCACACGCACGAGTCTGCAACACACGCGTGGGAGGTAAATCAGCCCAGTGATGGACTGACAGGCGAAGCAGGTAAATGGTAAGGAAGAACGGCGTCAGGATTCGATCCCTCCACCTCAGGGGTGACCCCATGCTCCCTTACCATCTGACCTGGCCCTTGCGGGCATTTCTAATTAAACCTTACGAGTCAAATACTAACACTTTCCACTTATACGCATATATATATATTGCATGAGATATTGAAAAAACAACCATCAAAACAATTAAATATTTTGAAATACCCCACTTATTAGTTTCGTTTGTATTAATTCTTAGGATCCCACATATAATTACGAATAAAATAAATGCTTTCTAATCCATTGGGTTCGTTATTCATTTTTATTTACATTATACTGTATTATAAAAATATCATGAACTATATGATTATTCGTATAAGATTAAATAAAAGGAAAAGATCGAATACAATTTCGAAGATCAGTCTCTTACGTCTAAATAACATGTCTTTTCAAATCAAAATCTGTTTATGAACACAACATTAGTGAGAAAAGAATGGAGGAATATAAAACATAATCTATCTTTATGTCATTTTTGTTAAAGAAAGTAATTTTTTCCTTAAAGAAAAAAATACGAGAAAACAATAATAAAACCTATTATGAAGGTGAGTTTTCAATTGTGTTTCTTTTTTAATTTAGATGGCGTGATTTTCATATAATATATTGTAGATATCACACAATCAAATGTGTACAAAAATTTAAAAAATAAATGTCACATTAATGATTTATATTTTTTATATCATTTATATAAATTTAACCAAATTTAAAACAAATCTTTACTACAATATTTTAAGAATATCATTTTAAATTATTTTATTACTATAATATTTTTTATACCATTTTAATATCACTTGGTCATTTTTTTAATGATAATATTGAGAATTTATTATTAAGAGTTGGAGAGCAATATCAGAATCTGAAAAACCGTAATTCTCGATTTCTAAGAGACCAAGAGTCTCTGATTCCTCTTTGAACTCTATTAATGGTGATGACGAAAGATTCAACAGTGATTTTGGCAATATCGTCGTCGAATTCATATGACTTGGTCGTTCTCGACGACACGTTCAATGGGTTACCCGATGGACATCGTTTATTCTTAAAGACAATGAGTTTTTGCATCATTTACTGTTTCTGAGATTTTTCTAAAGTTAGGCGTAGTCGTCGAGATTATTCATGTCAAGAAAAAAATTCAGGCAGTGACAAAGTTGGCGAGGGATTGGATTGTTCGCTGAGTATGTGATGGTCCGATATTGACGAACCAACAGGTATGTAACATAAGATGTTTTGGATTGCATATAAAGGTGGTAATATGCGTTATGTGTAAATAACGTTCAAAGAACAAAACAAAATTGTTTATATTAGAATTGCTCTAACTACTTTTAGTTCACGTATTTTATTTACAAATTAAATTTTTAGTTAATGTAAATTATGAACTTTATTTTTGTTATATTTAAATTTCAAACGAATCTGAAATAATCATATGATGTTATATATATACCCTCAAAGATAAAACTACGGACAAATAAAGGAAAAAATTCAACCTGACCTTTATCTCTTTCTCAAAATTTTTTTAATTAACATATATTAGTTGTATATATGTTTGATCACAATTACATTCATTACGTTTAAATTAATAGAAAATATCTAATCATAACATTCGAAAGCCATTTATATTTATTGACTTTATATTTTTATCATTTTTGAGCATCTCCTTTATATAACAGTTTTTCAATCACCGGTTCACCTTAAAAAAATAATACACCAAAAAATATTTACAATCATAGAAAGATAACCCTGAGAAATCTAATTGAGTTTACAAAGATTGGTTGTATCGAAATGGTATCAAATTTACTATTTAATTCATTTTTTGAAAATTATATTTATATATTCTCATTTATATATTTTTTTATGTTTCAAGATTTATTGAAAACCTCTCGATAATAGTGACATGAGTAGATAAGTTTATTTAATAAAATATATTTTAGTTATTTAATATGAAACATTAGTGGTATTACAATGTGAATATATATTGAAAAATATATAAAATTACATTGATAAATCGTATTCAAAATATATATAAAAATAATTCTATAAAATAAAATATAAGAATATCTATATTTTCTATTTTTTATCTTCTTTATATATATATATATATATATATATATATATATATCTATTATTTTTGTTATATTCATATCAACGTTTTTCCATAACAAAAAAATAAATATTCTATATTAACAACAAAAAAGAATCAACCGCACATCGCGCGGGTCTCATCTAGTTTATATAATACCTTTTCTTCTTTGGTTTATTTTCAATTTTCGTTTTGTGTCGAATCATCTCATTTGGAACATTATAAAAAATACTATTTTTTTACTATTTTGATTTCAATACATACGCTTCTACAACTGTGATACTGTGATTCGTATAATTTATAATGTTTTTATCAAATGATTAGTGATATATGCAAGAGATGAACATAATAAATTAGTATGATCACCATAAATTTAACGTTATAACCAATAAGATCAATATATAATCGGGCATATTTTTTTATCACAGAGATCATAGGATCACAGTAGAAAAAAAAGAGTATGTGTTAAAGTCAAAATAGTTTATTTTTTATATAATGCAGTTTTATGAGAGAAAAATATATGAAAATTTCTAAACTTGTAATTTGTATAATATTAATTTCCGAACTTATAGGTACATCTATTTATTCCTGAATTTGTGATTTTGAATACAGTAATTCTTGAACTTATATTTTTTAACACAATAATTACTAAATTTATATATTTAAACACAGTAATTCTTAAAGTTTGTTTTGATCAATTAGTAGTATGAATGATTATGAAACTATTAAGTAAATTTAATAATTACTATATTCAAAAATATAAATTAGGGAATAAATAGATGTATCTAAGAATTTATGAATTAATATTACGGTTCAAGAATTTTTAGGTGTTTTTTTTTCATAATTAAAATTTTTAATATATATACACACACCCACGTGCTATTAGGAATCTTTCTCCACGGCCACAGCTCTACGAAGTCAATTAACATTTCCATGTCGCTTTCAGTCCCATAATTTTTTAAGTCAATTTTAAAAGAGAACACCATCTCCAGAATCAATCAACAAGCACCGATACCGATAGCCATGGCGATGGCGATGCCGATACCGAGCCGGAAACTTTTCATCGACGGTGAGTGGAGAGAGCCTGTCCTGAAGAAGCGCATCCCGATCGTGAATCCTTCGACCGAAGAGATCATCGGTAAGTTCCCGTTTCGTTTTCTTCTCTTCTCCTTCGCGATCCGGCTTGGAATCACACATTTCTCGGTTTTGGTTTTGATCGTGCTTTGGATCTTACATCCTTGGAATCAATTGTTGTGTCTTGATTTGTGGTGGGGGTTCGCTGTTTCTTCTGAAAAATCCAGTGGAATTTGAGGAGAAATGATGTAGTAGTATGCTTGTGAATCTGTGATTGTGCGTATGCTTTGCTGAATCCACCACTTACTGTTTCTTGATCTTCGAGTTTTTGTTTCTTTTTCCTTGGATAGTTGAGGAGAAATGATGTTCAAGTTTTGGCATCCATGAGCACTCTGTATTATTAGTTTCAGGGTGGCAATGATTTATAGACTAGGAAGAATTGGTTCTAAGGAATTGTCCGAAGTTGGAGGAAAACGATTGAAGGCCTAGAAAAGTGTATTCTGCTTGTGATTTTCAGTGAAGTAAAGAGGAGACTTATTCTTTTTTGTCACAGCTTGATGCAGCGATGAAATGATTTTCAAATTTATCCTATGATATCGTGGTTAAAATTCGTAGTTACCTTACCTATTGACTGGGAGAGCAGGAAGCTAGGCAATATTCAAGTTTCAATTGATCCATTGTTCCATGTTTGTGAATGATGTTATCTCTTAGGTGATATCCCTTCGGCTACAGCGGAAGATGTGGAGCTTGCAGTCAATGCAGCTCGAAAAGCATTTTCAAGGAATAAAGGGAAGGACTGGCCCAAAGCACCTGGGGCTGTTCGTGCAAAGTATCTGCGTGCTATCGCTGCTAAGGTACTTATTTAATGTTTATGATGATCTTATTCTGAGATATGTTCAAGAATTCAGTATGCTTGGACCTTCTCTCGGTCATCAGTTTGACGTCCTGTATCTGATTTATGTACATTGTTTTTTTATTCATCTACTTGTTTCCCTTTATGTTGAGTACATAAACATGGTTTGTTTAATATGTGCTGCCTTTATATATTCATTTCAACTTCAGATAACGGAAAGAAAATCCGATCTTGCAAAACTTGAGGCTATCGATTGTGGTAAACCACTAGATGAAGCAGCTTGGGATATGGTACATTTACTTCCATTTAGTTAAATACCGACCTTGATTTTGTGTGTGTTGTATTTATGTGCGTGTTTATGTCCCGCAGGATGATGTTGCTGGATGTTTTGAATTTTATGCTGACCTTGCTGAAGGATTAGATGCAAAGCAGAAGGCTCCAGTTTCGCTTCCATTGGAGAGCTTTAACAGCTATATTCTGAAGGAACCCATTGGAGTTGTGGGACTGATTACACCATGGTTTCTACTTCTACTTGTTAACTATTACTTTTTTTTTTCAGGATAGCTTGTTAAGAGTTCTTTATATGCGCCCTTAGGCTTTGACAGAATTAGTTTTTTAGTTTTTCATATGATAGTTATCTTCCCTATGGAAGAAACTTTATGTGGGCTAGCTATGTTGAAGGGTATTCTTTCATTGTTCGATACATTTCTTCGTCATATATTTGTTGTAGATTGAATCTTTTTTGTGTAGCTGGGTTACCTTGTGAACTTGGAGTCAGCAGGCTAGAAATCTGGTCGTATTGTAACTTCTGACTTCTAGAGGATAGTTCTGTATGCTATATGTCTCTATAAACAAACATTCCAATGTGGCTTCTTGTTGATGTGTAGAAAAATCTATCTAATCTCACTTATTGTACTGGATATATCAGTTTCTAGGGCTTTTGGGGCGAGCATTTTCACCGATTTATCTAAAGCCAATTTGACTGACTATTAATTATGACTTTTTCCCTCGTCGAAGGAACTACCCACTTCTGATGGCCACTTGGAAGGTGGCTCCTTCCCTTGCTGCTGGGTGCACCGCAATTCTCAAGCCTTCAGAGCTGGCATCGGTGTACGTAATTTTGTATCGTTGCTAGTTATCATCCTTCGGGTGCGGTCATTATCTTCAAGTTGTCCATTTTTTCATGGTTCTTAACTTCAGTACTTGCTTGGAACTCGCTGATATCTGCCGAGAAGTTGGTCTTCCTCCTGGGGTCCTCAACATTTTGACTGGATTAGGTCCAGAAGCTGGAGCTCCATTGGCATCACATCCAGGTGTTGACAAGGTATAGGTCTTCTCTTTATATGATATGATCGACTATATTACTGCTGATTATGCCATGAATCTTGTTTTTTGTACGTGGGCCTTTTGAAGCTAAAGCAGTGTTTGTTTCCTGGCAGATTGCATTCACCGGAAGTTTTGTCACCGGAAGCAAGGTCATGACAGCTGCAGCTCAATTGGTGAAGGTATTTCAAACTTCTGGATTCTATTATAACCTTTACTCTGTATTCTTTGTTCCATTGGAGGATTTAATCTCAAGTCAATGACACATTACTAACGGTGTTATTGCAGCCTGTTTCTTTGGAGCTTGGTGGGAAGAGTCCAATCATTGTGTTTGAGGATGTTGATCTTGACAAAGGTGAGTGCCTTCTCAAGTAACCTATGTCACTACATGTTTTTTGATAGAACCCGTATTTCATTTCTCGCAATATTGTAAGATGGTAGAGAGGTTTGGTTGCTTTGGTGATCCTCAGACAGGGCTTGGATATACTTCATCATAAATATTAACTATGATTTTTTTCTCTCTATATTTGACATCTTCTCAATGATCCGAACAGCTGCTGAATGGACTCTCTTTGGTTGCTTTTGGACAAATGGTCAGATCTGCAGTGCAACGTCCCGTCTTCTTGTCCATGTAAGTACACAGACAAATGAAATCTCCTCTGGATGCAAAGTCTCAGTAATAAGTATATGACAATTCGGTTTCTTATTTTCACATTTTTTAGGAAAGCATCGCAAAGGAATTTATAGAAAAGCTTGTAAAGTGGAGCAAAAACATAAAAATTTCAGACCCTCTGGAAGAAGGTTGCAGGCTTGGTGCTATTGTTAGCCAAGGACAGGTATAAGGCTGGTTTTTTTCTTTCTACCTCTTCCATTTTTGCTGTCACTTCTAATCCTGAAATGCCCAGCCTGTGTCCCAACCTGGTATGACTAATGCAAATGTTACAGTATGAGAAGGTATTGAAGTTTATCTCAACAGCTAAGAGCGAAGGTGCGACCATCTTGCATGGTGGTTCCCGACCTGAGGTAGTTTTTCTTCTCTTACCTGCCCCTTGCTTTAGTTTATATGGAGGATGTTATGATAGAGACAATGTTTCAACAGCACCTGAAGAAGGGCTTTTTCATCGAACCGACCATCATAACTGATGTAACAACTTCAATGGAAATCTGGAGAGAAGAAGTTTTCGGGCCCGTTTTATGCGTGAAAACATTTTCCTCTGAGGATGAAGCAATCGAGCTGGCGAACGACTCCCAGTATGATAACTTTTTCTCGACCTGAAAATGGGTCTCACCACACAACTATTTCGTTAAACTTCATACCTGTCTTTCCCATTTCCATTCTCTCCATAGTCCGTGGAAATTTAAGTAATGTCCATATTTCTCAGCTATGGCTTAGGAGCTGCAGTAATATCCAATGACATGGAAAGATGTGACCGTATAAGTCAGGTTAGTCCCACTTTTGTTATGCACTGCTTAGTAAGCGATATAGTAAAACCCGTCGAAAATTTCACTTGAATAACCATGGCTTCCAATTTTTTTTAATATTCTTAGGCATTCGAGGCTGGAATAGTATGGATTAACTGTTCACAGCCTTGCTTCACTCAAGCTCCATGGGGCGGAGTCAAACGCAGCGGTTTTGGACGTGAACTCGGAGAATGGTACGTCTCTTATCGGAATCGTTTCTTAACTCATCATACTGTGTTAGGGTTTCCTTAAGTAGGTTGTAATAAACACAACTGGTTTCGCTTTGTGTCTGGTGCCTGTAGGGGGCTTGATAATTACTTGAGCGTCAAGCAAGTGACTGTCTACAACTCTAGTGAGCCATGGGGATGGTACAGATCTCCGTCTCAGTGATGATGATAGATATATGTACGATAGATGGAAGCTGAATAATGCTTTCCAAGCTTTTGCTTCAGTTACTCAGACACTTGATTTCAGACTTAATAAAAGACTGATTCGATAATATTTGGTATAATGCCTTTTCACATCCGGGTGTGGGCACGGGAACTAAATTTTCGGGCATTCGGCCTGTGTGTTCAAAAATCGAACATCGGTCCACCGATGGGAGGAAATCCGATTCTCGAATTTGAATGTTACACGGTGAGAATTCGTATCCTTTGGTATCTTTCTTGCCTCTGTTTGTCTTAAGGTTGGGATTAGAGTTTAGCCGTGTTCTGATGCCTTGTCATCGCCGCTCCGAGTCTCCAACACCTCGCTTTTCTGTTAAAAAAATAATAATAGTTTTTCGAGTCCAATGAACCAACTGGTCAACTAATCAAGTCAGATACGTATAATATTTTTTATTTATATTTATTTTAAATAAATTTAAATAAACATATAAAAAATAATAAAACTTCAATACCATAAACTGTATAAGAAAAGTGTAGCTCGGAATTTCAAAAGATAAAAAAACAATTCAATATGGTCTAATAAAAAATAAGTTAACAAGATAATAATAATAAAATATATATCAATATACTCTGTTTTTTATTTAATATTTTATATTATCACAATCATAGTAATTGAGATATTTAAAATATCATGAGTGGTATAAAAAAATAATATAAAGTTATTTTACGGTCAAGTCCTTTTCACCACATTAAGGTATCAATAAATATTTCGTGCGTGCTTTAGTCTTTCATGTAGTCAAAAGTGATATGAAATGATATATCACTGATTTGCGGTATGCGACTCAATTTCACTATGATGCTATATATGGATTATTTATTCTTGACTGAATTTTACATCCATGGTATGGATAACATCTTTCTATATGACGAAATACCAAATTTGGTTCTTGAAAAACCATTGTAGCGCCGTTGTTGTTATCAGCAACGGAATACAATCTTGCAGGGCCACATTGTTCTAGACGAAAAGAGAAAAAATTAAATAGGGAATCCTTTGACTGGATTCGCGTCTATTGGCTTTTATTGTTTCAGCATACCCAACCTACCCCTACACGTGAAAACATCAGCCTCTTGTCTATAAATTTTGCCATCGGACCTGATTTCATTTTTTATCACCGCAATAAAGGCTCACTCTTTTTTCTTGTCTATTTTGTTCTCGGCGGCTGTCTAGTTTCAAAAGATAAAAAACAATTCAATATGGTCCAATAAAAAAAACAAGTTAACAAGATAATAATAATAAAATATATATCAATATACTATCAAGATCTATAGAGATAGATCGAGGCGGCTTCTAGGATTGTGTCAGAGTACATACATCGATAAGTTCTTGAAACGGTTCAAGATGCAAGATTCCAAGAAAGGAACCTTACCGATGTGGAGTGGCACAGTTCTCTGCAAGAGTCAGTGTCCTACGACACCTGATGAGCGAGAACGCATGGATCGGATTCCATATGCTTCGGCAATTGGATCCATCATGTATGCCATGCTTTGTACTCGACCGGATGTATCCTACGCGTTGAGCATTACGAGTAGATACCAGTCAGATCCAGGTGAGTCACATTGGATTGCCGTCAAGAACATCCTGAAGTACTTGAGAAGAACTAAGGATGTGTTCTTGGTATACGGTGGGTCGGAAGACGAGCTCGCTGTAAAGGGTTACACCGATGCTAGTTTCCAGCCAGACCCGGATGACTACAGATCGCAGTCTGGCTATATTTTCTGCTTGAAGGGAGGCGCTGTTAGCTGGAAGAGTTCCAAGCAGACAACCGTTGTAGATTCTACTACAGAAGCTGAGTATATTGCAGCGTCGAATGCAGCAAAGGAAGTTGTTTGGATCAGAAAGTTTGTTGGTGACTTGGGCGTCATTCCTAGTGCTGATAGCCCCATTGCTCTGTATTGTGACAACAATGGAGCGATCGCACAAGCGAAAGAACCCATATCCCATCAATGATCCAAACACATACTCAGACGATTTCACCTTATCAGGGAGATCATAGACAAAAGAGGCGTGCACATTTACAGAGTGTCGACATATGACAACATTGCCGATCCATTGACGAAGCCTCTCCCTTCCTCGAAGCATGAGAGTCATGTTAGGGATATGAATATTAGATGTTTAGCAGTCCATGATTAGAGCAAGTGGAAGATTGTTGGTTCAGTGCTCTATGATGTACTGTTATGCAAGCTTTGTTTAGATACATTTGATGTATTGACACCTTCTGTTTATTTATGGATGAGTGTTTTATTCATTACATATTGTGCATACTTAATATGTCATGAAATCCGTGTATTGTTATGAACAAACTAAACTCTCTAGTCATATGTCATTATGGGAATAATAATATACTAAGACTAGTATGATGTGTGATTGATGATCATAGAGATGATCATAGGTATTGGATACGATCACAATCACAGGTATTCGTTGGAGAACGGAATACTGGATTGACCTGCATGAGATTGTCACATGGACTAGCGTCATGATTTGAATCTCATATGTCGGTTCCATGAGGATCTGAGATATCTACGGAATTCAACTTGAAGAGTTGCGTACTTTGAATACGTCAAACGTCCTGCGTAACAGGAGGACTATAAAGGTGTGTATCAAGTACAAAATGATTCATGTAATGGATTGTAGATAGTCAAGATGAGATTTGTACCTCTCGTAAAAGAGAGAGATATCGTTGGGCCCTCGTGTGAGCGAGACTGTAGGAATGTGTGGCCGCACTATAGACGAGCTCGTCTATTTCAGACAGTCGAACTCAGTGAACAAGAAAGAAGTCGAATCTGATAAGGTGGTTTGTCCATGCCTTATATTCGACATATGATATCGTGATACAAAAGGATCATCAACAGGAATCATCACAGATGTTCGTATGATCACGAACAAACTCTATTCGAGATAGGTAGTCATAGTGTCTTGCTAGAGACCGCCTATGACTTGTGTAACCGAAATATAGATTTTGGGTTATACTGCTATATCGGATGAGCCTACAGGGTCACACACACAGGAAAGGACTAACGCGTGAGAAAAGACGAAAAAATCCCGGAGGAGCCGAAGCCAGACTGTTCGGTCTAGAAGTTCTAGACCGATCGATCCAGCCAACCTAGACCGATCGATCTAGACTGTCTAGACCGAACGGTTTACGTGACGTGCATGGGATCGGTCCAAGGCATAAGCTAGACCGATCGGTCTAGACGTCGGGATTTCCTCATCTCACTCAAATTAGGGTTTTAAGGGGATAAATACTTAGGGAACCGCCTCCCAACAAATAGAGCTCATTTTTCAGACCTTTTCCAGAGGTTTTGAGAGAGAGAAACAAAAGGTATTAATCCCTGAAACTCTTGCGCAAAGAAGAAGGTGTTCTTCAGTCCTAGCAGACAAGTTCCAACCGTTGGAATCCTTTCCGCCGTGTGGATACGTGTAGAGGGTGAGGTATTCTTCCTCTCTTCAGTGATCAGATGAACTCTTCAATTGATACAGGCTCCGGATCGATTGAGGTAAACGTTCTAATGTTTCTACAAGATCATACATGCATGGTTTTAGGGTTTCTTAGAAAAATTTTTGTTTTACATCCGCTGCGCAAACCCTAGAACCGATCTCTTAGGAATAAGATTCGCTCATGAGATCCTAGGAATCCCAACAGTGGTATCAGAGTGTGGTTGCTCTGTATGATTTTGTTAGAACCCGATCACGCACGTTATAGGATTTGAATTGTTTGAATCCGTGTTTGCTTTGATTCTATGCATGATTTGATTGTGGATCTAGAGTATATTTTATGTTCATTGTTGCATAGTATACAAGAGCTTCGAATTCTGAGTTCACAGGCGAAAATGGGGTCGAATTCGGGTCTGAAACGGGGCAGAAACAACGAAAACGAGATCTGAACACGTTTTCGCCTAGACCGATTTCGCAGGTTGGTTGTGTAATACCCCGAATCCCGATTTAATATTTAATTATTTAAAAATAAATAATTAAATAGAGATGTCATGAAATCACCAAAAATAAAGAGTACAATGCCGAGGAGAGGCACGAGGATCGACACATGCGGGAAGGATCGGGAAGGAACGAAGAAAAAAAAAAGGAAAAAGAAAAAAAAAATAGAGCCTGGTCCGCCGGACCAGGCCTGGTCAGCGGCGGACCAAGACTCCGCCGGACTCGGGCCCGACAGGGGGA
>NW_010966021.1:1183402-1185094 GCF_000463585.1 Tarenaya hassleriana | reverse complement strand
CGCCTGAGTCCGCGAGTTGACTGTCGTCCTGCCGCCTCCCACGCCTTGATAAGGTTGCAGGCTCGCCCTTGGACCTGAGAGGAAACCAATTCGTCCCATATACCAGAAGAAAGCGAGCTCTCAACCCTCTCCCAAATCCATTTCGGGAGCAAGGTGAGGGAGAAGAAAAACCGAGAGAAAGGGGGAGAAAGGAGACGAATCGAGGCAAGGGGAGCTCGGTGCGACCAAGAGGGACGTGCCCAGACGTGTCCCGGAGCTTCTCCCGCCGTGAGGAGCCACGAGGAGCTCACCCAAGCTCGGACCAACTCAAGAACAAGGTGAGTGGCTTGAGTTGGATTTGTGAAATCTCTTTGTCAATGTTAAATGGTGCAAATTGAGATTTTCTTGCGTGTTTGAAACCTAGAACATGTTTAGGGATGTAAACCTGTGTAAAATGAGTATTTGGAAGCTATACCGAACTGAATCGGGTGAGAAAAATCGGACTGAAATCGGAGAAAACGCAAGGAAGACGAAGTTCCCAGTCCCGGTCCGCCGGACCACGCGTGGTCAGCCGCGGAGGCTGGGAAACACGCGCAGTCAGTCGGACCGAGCAGTCCGGACTGAGCGAGAAACGCGTCTGGTCCGGGGCTGACCAGTCCTGGTCCGCCGGACCAGACGTGTCCCGAAGCCCCGCGGTCCGCCGAGCCAAGAGACGGACCAGACCAAGAAAACGCGTCCTGGTCCGCCGGACCAGACGCGTTCCGAGGACGTGCGGTCCGCCGAGCCAAGAGACGGACCGGACCAAGAAAACGCGTCCTGGTCCGCCGGACCAGAACCTGGTCCGCCGGACCAGACGCGTTCCGAGGACGCGCGGTCCGCCGAGCCAGGAGACGGACCGGACCAAGAGAAGAACACGCCTGGTCCGCCGGACCAGACCCTGGTCCGCCGGACCAGACGTGCGATTTTGCCTCGCACACCGACGGACCAAAACCGAGGCAGACCTGACGACGGTCCGCCGGACCAGACTCAGAGACTTAGAAGAAAATTGGACTTCGGCCGGGAAGGAGAAAACGACCCTCGGGGTTGACCCGGGCCCGACCGGACGTGACTGTGGGCGATCCGAACCATCGACAGAGAGCAGGCTTCGCGATTGGGATCAATCGGAATGAGTTTTACTAAAACGTTGCGTAACGTGGTGAGATGTGTGATATCAATTTACGAGGGATCGTTGTGTGATTGCTTGCGGGTAGAGTTGTATGGCGTTGAACGGTATTCCGGTAGGGACCAGATACCGTGATACGCGTGGTTGTATCATGGGGATATTGCACGTCGTGTGCCATGTGTATAGCTTGCTCGTGCGTACGAGTTAAGCGTGATTGTGGTTGTAGATGGTTGTGGACTCAACCATCGCCGTCATGGACTTGACGGGCGTCTGTGACGCGTTTATGTCGTGTGTGACACGACGGCCAACGTCATGGACTTGACGGGCGTGGATTCGCCCCTAGTCATGGACTTGACTAGGGTTTATGGCTGGACCCTATGGTGGACTCCATAGGGATATTGTGGACGGTTGTGGACTCAACCGTCGACGTTTTTGTCGTGTGTGACACGACGGCCAACGTCATGGACTTGACGGGCGTGGACTCGCCCCTAGTCATGGACTTGACTAGGGTTTATGGCTGGACCCTGTGGTGGACTCCACAGGGATGTGTT
>NW_010966021.1:1180108-1181149 GCF_000463585.1 Tarenaya hassleriana | reverse complement strand
GGATCATCTGGGAAGAACGCTCGGAACCATGACCCGCGTGACAAGGGCAAGGCACCGGCTGTTCGTGCGCCGCCACCACCACCGATGGCTAGGGGTCCAGTGGTATGCTACCGTTGCGACCAGCCGGGGCACATTGCGTCTCGTTGTCCGACGAGACCCATGGGACCACCGGCAGTGGCACCGAGGCCTCCACGACCACCAGGCCGAGCAGACAGACCGCCCCGACCCCCGGCAAGGGCAGGGATCGCCCCCAGAGTCTATGCCCTCGATGCCGAGCGAGACATCCAGGAGGAGGAGGAAGCTTGTCCCGAAGAAGCGGAGGCTGCGGCGATCGCAGGTACCTTTCTAAGTATATTGGGTGTTCTCATTGTTGGTGTGGGACAACCCACTATTGTTTAAATGCAAACGTAACAAGGACTATCGCAGGTACCCTCTGCTTATACGGGGTGGAAGGGCAGCGAAGCATTCCTGGTAGTCATTACAACTACCCAGGAATCGGGGGAGAGACTAGAGGATACAGCCGTTGCCCGGGAGTTTCCAGATGTGTTCCCTGACGACCTGCCAGGAGTACCGCCCCGTCGGGAAGTGGACTTCAGTATAGATGTTCTACCCGGTACCGAGTCAATCTCCAAAGCTCCGTACCGGATGGCACCTACGGAGATGGCTGAATTGAAGAAGCAGCTGAACGAATTGGTGGAGCAGGGTTTTATTCGCCCTAGCGTTTCGCCGTGGGGAGCACCGGTACTCTTCGTGAAGAAGAAGGACGGGAGTATGCGATTGTGCATCGATTACCGAGGGCTCAACCAAGTGACTATCGAAATCGATACCCGCTACCGAGGATTGAGGAGTTGCTAGACAAGCTACAGGGAGCCCGATGGTTTTCGAAGGTCGATCTACGATCCGGATATCATCAGATTCGGGTCAAGGAGGATGACCTACAGAAGAGTCAAGTCGGGCCCATCTGACTCGGACTCTTCACGAATTTGCTCATAACTTTCTGCTCCAGTGTCGGATTTACGCGATTTTGGTGTCTTCGCGAAG
>NW_010966021.1:1178799-1179799 GCF_000463585.1 Tarenaya hassleriana | reverse complement strand
ACGTCATGGACGTTACCCAGTTCCGGAGGTAATCCAAGACGGTATGCAACAGCTCCCACTCTTGCGATCACGGGGTAAGGTCCGATATAACGCGGCTTCAGCTTCCCGCTCTGTCCGAACCTCGCATGGCCCCGCATAGCCTGCACCCGAAGAAAAGCGTAACCCCCGACCTCAAGCTCGAAGTCCCGACGTCGTCGATCGGCGTACGACTTCTGTCGGTCCTGCGCCGTCTTCAGATGGGGAGAAGGTTAAGCTCAACACGGATCACAAGAGCTTGACTTATGTGATATCTCAGAAGGATCTGAACCTGAGACAACGAAGATGGCTGGAGCTGATTGCAGATTACGATCTGGAGATAGCCTACCACCCGGGGAAGGCTAACGTAGTGGCTGACGCTCTTAGTAGAAAGAAGATCTTAGCGGCCATACGTGTTGTCACCGCATCTCGCAGCAACGCCGAGGAGTTGACTGCGATGTTGGGACACCTCTCATTGACAGCAGAAGAGTCGACGCCGACTCTGATAGAGCGCGCGGTCAGGGGACAGCGCGGGGATCCCTTACTCGCTCGATACATAGATCACATTGAGGAGTATAGCCTTAAGGGCTACCGCATCGACGAGCAGGGAGCACTGAGACTGGGGAACCGACTATGCGTGCCCGACGACCCAGAGCTGAGGCAGGAGATCTTGTCGGAGGCACATCAGTCGAGGTTAGCAATACATCCCGGAGCGAGCAAGATGTACCAAGGGTTGCGACAGTGGTATACTTGGCCGAGAGTCAAGAGGGATGTGGCAGACTATGTAGCAAGATGCCTCACCTGCCAGCAAGTGAAGGCTGGGAGCGATTTGTCTGGTTAATTCCGTTAACGAACGAGACCTCAGCCTGCTAACTAGCTACGTGGAGGTGTCCCTTCACGGCCGGCTTCTTAGAGGGACTTTTTTCGTATAGGAAAAGGAAGTTTGAGGCAATAACAGGTCTGTGATGCCCTTAGATGTTCTGGG
>NW_010966021.1:1177271-1177745 GCF_000463585.1 Tarenaya hassleriana | reverse complement strand
TTTCGCGACGAGCCGCTGCAGATCGTGGACCGGAAGATAAAGAAGCTGCGGACGAAGGAGGTACCACTTGTGAAGGTCCTGTGGCGGAGCCAAGGGGTCTCCGACATGACCTGGGAACCCGAGGCGGAGATGCGTGACTATCGGGTTGTATCAGACTTAAGTTTCAGATTGAAGGGACTTTATGGAATTGTTTTGGTGATGATATTCCGCGATTCAGAATTCGAGGACGAATTCAATTTAAGGGGGGAGGATTTGTAATACCCCGAATCCCGATTTAATATTTAATTATTTAAAAATAAATAATTAAATAGAGATATCATGAAATCACCAAAAATAAAGAGTACAATGCCGAGGAGAGGCACGAGGATCGACACACGCGGGAAGGATCGGGAAGGAACGAAGGAAAAAAAAAGAGGAAAAAGAAAAAAAAATAGAGCCTGGTCCGCCGGACCAGGCCTGGTCAGCGGCGGACCA
>NW_010966021.1:1172150-1177016 GCF_000463585.1 Tarenaya hassleriana | reverse complement strand
CAGTCAGTCGGACCGAGCAGTCCGGACTGAGCGAAAAACACGTCTGGTCCGGGGCTGACCAGTCCTGGTCCGCCGGACCAGACGGGCCCCGAAGCCCCGCGGTCCGCCGAGCCAAGAGACGGACCGGACCAAGAAAACGCGTCCTGGTCCGTCGGACCAGAACCTGGTCCGCCGGACCAGACGCGTTCCGAGGACGTGCGGTCCGCCGAGCCAAGAGATGGATCGGACCAAGAAAACGCGTCCTGGTCCGCCGGACCAGAACCTGGTCCGCCGGACCAGACGCGTTCCGAGGACGCGCGGTCCGCCGAGCCAGGAGACGGACCGGACCAAGAGAAGAACACGCCTGGTCCGCCGGACTAGACCCTGGTCCGCCGGACCAGACGTGCGATTTTGCCTCGCACACCGACGGACCAAAACCGAGGCGGACCAGAGGAAGAAAAGGCCCTGGTCCGGCTGACCAGACGACGGTCCGCCGGACCAGACTCAGAGACTTAGAAGAAAATTGGACTTCGGCCGGAAAGGAGAAAACGACCCTCGGGGTTGACCCGGGCCCGACCAGACGTGACTGTGGGCGATCCGAACCATCGACAGAGAGCAGGCTTCGCGATTGGGATCAATCGGAATGAGTTTTACTAAAACGTTGCGTAACGTGGTGAGATGTGTGATATCAATTTACGAGGGATCGTTGTGTGATTGCTTGCGGGTAGAGTTGTATGGCGTTGAACGGTATTCCGGTAGGGACCAGATACCGTGATACGCGTGGTTGTATCATGGGGATATTGCACGTCGTGTGCCATGTGTATAGCTTGCTCGTGCGTACGAGTTAAGCGTGATTGTGTTTGTAGATGGTTGTGGACTCAACCATCGCCGTCATGGACTTGACGGGCGTCTGTGACGCGTTTATGTCGTGTGTGACACGACGGCCAACGTCATGGACTTGACGGGCGTGGATTCGCCCCTAGTCATGGACTTGACTAGGGTTTATGGCTGGACCCTATGGTGGACTCCATAGGGATATTGTGGACGGTTGTGGACTCAACCGTCGACGTTTTTGTCGTGTGTGACACGACGGCCAACGTCATGGACTTGACGGGCGTGGACTCGCCCCTAGTCATGGACTTGACTAGGGTATATGGCTGGACCCTGTGGTGGACTCCACAGGGATGTGTTTGTATTATTCCGTTGTGTCGTGGACTCGACATCGGTAGTCACGTGAGTGACGGGCGCAGGTGACGCGCAAGATCGCATGTGATGCGATGGCCAACGTCATGGACTTGACGGGCGTGGATTCGCCCCTAGTCATGGATTTGACTAGGGTATATGGCTATATGTTATTATTCCGTTGTGTCGTGGACTCGACATCGGTAGTCACGTGAGTGACGGGCGCAGGAGACGCGCAAGATCGCATGTGATGCGATGGCCAACGTCACGCGAGTGACGGGCGTGGATTCGCTCCTGGTCATGGATTTGACCAGGGTATATGGCTAAGCCTTATGGTGGACTCCATACAGGCGTGTTTGTGTTTGCTATTGTTGTGATTATTGTGTTGATATATTCGTTGCATGTGTATTTGGAAAATGTCGATTGTACCGTTCTCATTGAGAACGGGATTTCCGGGTTCAACCCGGGCTACTCACTAAGCAGTTGTGCTTAGCCCTCGTGGTTTACATTTTTCAGATCACGAGGATTACGCTTAGCGACTCAGCAGACGACGAACCGAGAGAAGCAGCATCACGTACGGGATTTGTATTTTGTATCAAATGACTTATTGTTTCAGTTTTTGTACGGTTGTATTATAAATATTCGGACATGTGACTTATTGCGATAATTAATCGCTTGTATTTCCGCTGCTACTTTGATTTAAGTTAAAAATGTTTTTGTTTTCCGTGTTTTTCGTTTCCGCAAATCTGTTAATTATTATTTTATTCTATATCGTCCATGTGGCACAGCCCGTATTACTGTACACGGGTTACGGGTGTCACAGGTTGGACCGACAGGTCCATACTGAACCGTCCGCATGTGTAGACCGATCGGTCTGGACTATTCCAGACCGAAAGGTCTGGACCGATCTTGACCTGGACAACGAGCCACGTAGACCGATCGATCTAGCCCTAGACCGATCGGTCTAGGCCCCGAGGTTACACCAAAATTTTTGGTTTTTTCGTTTCGGGATCTAGTTTGAGTAATCGTTGCTTAACCCGATCAACTGTGATTCAGAATAGCATGATTTGTTCGTTTGGATGGTCCATAGTGAATAAATGCATGTAACTTAATCAAGATATTAGATATGTTTGATTGAGTGGGAGCTTTGAGATTGGGATTACAGAATCGAATGGATGGTCTATTCGGATTATGTAATACATCTGATCTAGGGACAATGGTTGATCCTTGATTCGATTTGTACAATCGTTGCACAAAAACCGATTAGATCTAGAAGCTCTACGAGTAAAACACTTATCAAAGCCTTGATCGTACGTGTCATGGGCCATGCCAAAGCTGGGTGTGTCGTGCTATCTTGGTGAGGCAAGATGGAGAAATGGTGGTTCTCATAGCTTGAAAGTAGATGCTTGATCTGAGTGTGGTCTCGAAAATCCTTTTTTTTTGTAATGCTAAGCGTGTACCTCCCATTACTAGAGCGTATGTCAAGGCATCGATCATCCGTAAAACGGGTCATGGCAAAGCTGAGCGTGCTGGATTATCTTTGTGAGGTAGGGTGGGAAATCGTGGTTCTCACAGCTTGAACATGGTTTACCTTAGGTTAAGTTGTCGAGTTTGACTTGAGACTTAATGGTGCAAATGAGACAAGTATGCTATGATATGTGATATCATAGTCTCATAAAGGATCTAAGAGTCATATTGGATATGATTGACATTAGATGTCTACCAAAATAGCGTAAGGCTGAGTGTAACAACTCATTCTTATGTGAAATAGGGATCTTAGTCCCATATAGAAAATTATTGTAGGGTTATTTTTCTGTATGGGAATAAAGCTTGTATATGTATCTATGTTGTCATTGATTGATGATGGACTAGCTGGTAGTGGATCATTGAAGTATTGTCATTGATTGATGATGGACTAGCTGGTAGTAGAGTATTAATAGAATCTGCATATTGTTTTGCTTTCATTCCGTTTTTGTCTTTTTCGGTAGGATATAGCGTCGACCGGTATTGTACCGAAGTTGACGATGCGATCTATCCTTATGAAGGATAAGCCTCTAACTACGGCTTCTAGATCGATCATTGATGCTTATTGGAAGCAGTGGATGATGATCCCGATAAGTCTAGCTTGATTTTCGGAAACATGACTTCGGAATTGCGTAAACGATTGGAGGACATGGACGATTCTTTGATACTTGATCAGTTGAATACGTCATTCCAAAAGAAAGATAAAGAGTGATATGGTATTTGTTGGAAAGAGTTCCAGCAAAATGAAACGTTCTAAGAGCAAGGGCAAGAGGAAAATGACAAGCGTTGTCATTGAACCCTAAGTCCAGAAAGGAAGAGTGTTATTTCTGTCATGACGTTGGCCATTGGTACAGAAATTGTAGACTCTACCTGGAAGATCAGGAGAAGAAGAAGCTTAAAGAAGCTTCGACTTGTGGTGTCTTCGTTATAGAGGCTAATTTGCTTACTTCTACGTCGTGGGTATTAGATACCAGTAGTACCTCGCACATTTGTGGAAATGTGCAAGGATTGCGAGGAAGTAGACAATTGGAAAAGGAGAAATAGATCTCCGCGTTGGGAATGGAGCAAAAGTTGCTGCATTAGCCGTCGGGACGTATGATCTCACTTTACCTTCTGGACTTGTATTGGAGTTGCATGATTGTTATTTTGTTCCTACTATCAACAAGAATATTATATCGATTTCATGCTTAGACTCAGATGGTTTCAGATTTGTTATTGAGAACAAATGTTTGTCCATTTATAGAGGTGATTTATTTTATGGTAAAGGTTACCATATTAATGGCCTTTATGTTTTGGATGACGAACCGTCTAGATGCAGGTCAATCTATAACGTTTGTGTCAAATGGTTTAAGCCGAACGACTTAAATCCGACCTTCCTCTGACATTGTCGTCTAGGCCATATAAACGAAAAACGCATTCAGAAGCTTCATCATGATGGTCTTCTGGATTCATTTGACTTTGAGTCTCTTGAATCTTGCGAGTCTTGTTTGGTGGGCAAGATGACAAAGCATCCTTTCAAGGGGAAAGGACAGAGAGCGACAGAGTTATTGGCTCTCATACATAGTGATGTATGCGGACCAATGAGCTGTCCAACTAGAGGAGGTTATCTGTATTTTGTTACGTTCACTGATGATTTCAGTCGATACGATTATGTATATTTGATGAGACATAAATATGAAACACTTGAAATGTTCAAGGCTTTCAGAAACGAAGTACAGAACCAGCTTGGCAAGACGATCAAGACACTTCGATCTGATCGTGGTGGCGAGTATATGAGCCAAGAGTTCTCTGACTATCTGGTTGATTGTGGTATTGTATCACAATTAACTCATCCTGGAATACCACAGTGGAATGGCGGAACCGAACACTGTTAGACATGGTTCGGTCAATTATGAGTCAGGTAGATCTTTCGAAGTCCTTTTGGGGCTATGCTTTACAGACCGCTGCGTACCTGCTGAAAAGGAGTCCAACGAAGTCGGCTAAAACGACGTCATATCAGATATGGACGGGGAAGCGTCCCGCGTTGTCATTTGTCAGAATTTGGGGTTGCGACGTTTATGTGAAGCGTCAGATGACTGATAAGTTATCATCCAAATCTGATAAGTGTTTATTTGTAGGTTACCCTAAGGAAACTAAGGGTTACTACTTCTACATTCCGGCAGAGAACAAGGTGTTCATTGC
>NW_010966021.1:1170864-1171981 GCF_000463585.1 Tarenaya hassleriana | reverse complement strand
TTCGCCAAGAGCCAACGAGATATGGATTTCTCGTGCCTGGGAATGAGGACTCATGTTATTAGAACATGATGAGCCTACCACATACCCAGAGGCTATGGCGAGTCCCGATTCCGGGAAATGGCGCGAGACTATGAAATCCGAGATGCAACCCATGTCAGACAACCAAGTTTGGACTTTGGTTGATGCATCTGAAGGGATAAAACCCATCGGATGCAAGTGGATCTTCAAGAAGAAGACCGACATGGATGGCAACGTGCACACGTATAAGGCACGACTTGTGGCGAAAGGATTCCGTCAGATTCATGGTATTGACTATGATAAGCCGTTTTCGCCCGTAGTTATGCTGAAGTCCATCAAGATCCTACTTGCCAAAGCTGCATATTATGACTATGAGATATGGCAAATGGATGTCAAGACCGCGTTCCTTAACGGGAACTTGACTGAGGATGTGTATATGACACAACCCGAAGGTTTTGTCGATCCATGGAACCCGGGGAAGGTGTGCAAGTTTTAGAGGTCCATTTATAGGCTAAAGCAGGCTTCGAGGAGCTGGAACATTTGTTTTGATGAGACAATCAAAAGGTTTGGTTTCTCACAGAACGAAGACAAGCCATGTGTTTACAAGAAGGTCAGTGGGAGCACAGTTGTATTTCTAGTGCTGTACGTGGATGACATTCTCCTAATAGGGAATGATGTTCCTACCTTGCAAGACGTAAAGTCTTGGCTAGGAACACAGTTTTCTATGAAGGACCTAGGAGAAGCGGCCTATATTTTAGGCATTAAAATCTATAGAGATAGATCAAGACGGCTTCTAGGATTTTGTCAGAGTACATACATCGATAAGGTCTTGAAACGGTTCAAGATGTAAGATTCCAAGAAAGGAATCTTACCGATGTGGAGTGGCACAGTTCTCTGCAAGAGTCAGTGTCCTACGACACCTGATGAGCGAGAACGCATGGATCGGATTCCATGATGAGCGACCATGTATGCCATGCTTTGTACTCGACCGGATGTATCTTATGCGTTAAGCATTACGAGTAGATACCAGTCAGATCCAGGTGAGTCGAACTGGATCGCCGTCAAGAACATCCTGAAGTACTTGAGAAGGACTAAGGAT
>NW_010966021.1:1167766-1170518 GCF_000463585.1 Tarenaya hassleriana | reverse complement strand
ACTTTTATTGTTTCAACCCCCCCGACCTATCCCTACACGAGAAAACATCAGCCTCTTGTCTATAAATTTTGCCATCGGACCTGATTTCATTTTTTATCACCGCAATAAAGGCTCACTCTTTTTTCTTGTCTATTTTGTTCTCGGCGGCTGTCTAGTTTCAAAAGATAAAAAAACAATTCAATATGATCCAATAAAAAAACAAGTTAACAAGATAATAATAATAAAATATATATCAATATACTCGGTTTTTCATTTAATATTTTATATTATCACAATCATAGTAATTGATAATATAAGAAGGTCAATGGGAGCACAGTTGTATTTCTAGTGCTGTACGTGGATGATATTCTCCTAATAGGAATGACGTTCCTACCTTGCAAGACGTAAAGTCTTGGCTAGGAACACAGTTTTCTATGAAGGAGTAGGAGAAGCGGCCTATATTTTAGGCATTAAGATCTATAGAGATAGATTGAGGCGGCTTCTAGGATTGTGTCAGAGTACATACATCGATAAGTTCTTGAAACGGTTCAAGATGCAAGATTCCAGGAAAGGAACCTTACCGATGTGGAGTGGCACAGTTCTCTGCAAGAGTCAGTGTCCTACGACACCTGATGTGCGAGAACGCATGGATCGGATTCCATGATGAGCGACCATGTATGCCATGCTTTGTACTCGACCGGATGTATCTTATGCGTTAAGCATTACGAGTAGATACCAGTCAGATCCAGGTGAGTCACACTGGATTGCCGTCAAGAACATCCTGAAGTACTTGAGAAGAACTAAGGATGTGTTCTTGGTATACGGTGGGTCAGAAGACGAGCTCGCTGTAAAGGGTTACACCGATGCTAGTTTCCAGCCAGACCCGGATGACTACAGATCGCAGTCTGGCTATATTTTCTGCTTGAAGGGAGGCGCTGTTAGCTGGAAGAGTTCCAAGCAGACAACCGTTGTAGATTCTACTACAGAAGCTGAGTATATTGCAGCGTCGAATGCAGCAAAGGAAGCTGTTTGGATCAGAAAGTTTGTTGGTGACTTGGGCGTCATTCCTAGTGCTGATAGCCCCATTGCTCTGTATTGTGACAACAATGGAGCGATCGCACAAGCGAAAGAACCCAGATCCCATCAATGATCCAAATACATACTCAGACGATTTCACATTATCAGGGAGATCATAGACAGAGGAGACGTGCACATTTGCAGAGTGTCGACAGATGACAATATTGCCGATCCGTTGACGAAGCATCTCCCTTCGTCGAAGCATGAGAGTCATGTTAGGGATATGGGCATTAGATGTTTAGCAGTCCGTGATTAGAGCAAGTGAGAGATTGTTGGTTTAGTGCTCTATGATGTACTGTTATGGCAGCTTTGTTTAGATACATTTGATGTATTGACACCCTCTGTTTATTTATGGATGAGTGTTTTATTCATTACATATTGTGCATACTTAATATGTCATGAAATTCGTGTATTGTTATGAACAATACTAAACTCTCTAGTCATATGTCATTATGGGAATAATGATATACTAAGACTAGTATGATGTGTGATTGATGATCATAGAGATGATCATAGGTATTGGATGCTGGGTCACACGGGATCTTAGATCGCCGATTCAAAACCGTGGTAGGATATGGTCCGCGGGTTTACGCAGCGGAATTAGCGTTCAAAATTTCTTTTGAACACCCACGGACCAATCTATCGATGAAGAACTTTCTTAAACCGAAAAACCAACCTTTTGATTGCGGTTAGAAGATCACAGCCAAGGTGTTGAAAGAGCCAACACCCTTTTGAGCAGTCCACACCCTTGGGATGGTTTCCAACACTTGGAAACTTGCTTGCTAGAGCTTGAAGAGATCAAATCTCTTGTGTATGATCAAGAACACTCTCTTGAGCTTGAGAGAGTTTCTTGCAGAGCTCCTCAACCTCTCAGATGGCTAAGGGTCGGGATTAGGTCGCATGATTAGGGAGGAGTGCGTTCCCTACTTGTTTCCACCAAGAAAAGCCGAGAAAAACGCACTTTGGTGTTTCAGACGTCCGGTCCGCCGGACCAGGACTTGGTCCGTCGGACCAGACGTGTAAAAACACGCAGAGTTAACTGGTCAGAGGCTTGGTCCGGAGCTGACCAACTCTTGGTCAGCCGGACCAAGCACAGTGACTTGCCGACACTCCGAAAATCTCGCGATCCGGCGGACCAGGATTCGGTCCGCCGAACCAACCTTCTGGTCCGGGGCTGACCAACTCTTGGTCAGCTCCGGACCAGGGAATTTTTCGGTCTTTCTACTCCGTTGGTCCCATACACGTCTGGTCCGCCTGACCAACTCTTGGTCAGCTCTGGACCAGACCTCAACGACGGAGAAAAACCCGATTTTTCTCGTCCGTTCGATCCCGTTCATACACTTCCATCCCATATGTGTGTGACCCTTTAGGCTCCTCCGAATACGATAGTAAAAACGAGATCCAATCTCGCTTTACAAATCATAAGCGGTCTCTAGCAAGACATTATGATTACCCGTATCGGAAGGAGTTAGATGTGATCTAACCGAAAAGCCAGAGATAGCTCAAACGATGATCCTCTTTGTCTCACGATATCATAATCGAACTCACAGTTCGAATGCTTTGTCGTATCCCGAGTAGACTGTAAGAGATAGATGACATTCATCTATAGTGCGGCCACACATTTCTACAGTCTCACTCCTACGACGGGCCCAAGCGATATCTCTCTCTTTCGAGAGGGACAAAGTTCCATCTTGAC
>NW_010966021.1:1161488-1167591 GCF_000463585.1 Tarenaya hassleriana | reverse complement strand
GACAATCTCACGCGAGTCATCCAGTTACTTGTTCCAAACAAGTACTCATGACCGTGATCCGTATCCTATACACATGATCATCATCATGATCATCCATCACGCCTCATGTTAGTCTTAATTTATCATTGTTCCCACAATGACAAGCGACTAAGGAATTTAGGATCATACATCACGATCCATGGATAATCATTATTTATCAAATATGCAAAAATAAATAATAAATAAATAAATAATGTATTCATCCAATAAATACATAGTATCATACATGGTTCTCATATCGTATAATCATTCTAGATCATCATATCCATCAGTCTCCCACTTGCTCTAAGTATGATCTACAATGCATCTAAGTCTCATTCCCCGAACATGACCCTCATGCTTTGACGAAGGGAGAGGCTTCGTCAAGGGATCGGCTACGTTGTCCTCTGTCGATATCTTGTATATGTGTACATCGTCTCTGTCTACGATTTTCCTTATGAGGTGAAACCGTCTGAGTATGTGTTTGGACCGTTGGTGTGACATAGGTTCCTTAGCTTGTGCTATCACCCCATTGTTATCACAGTATAACGCAATGGGGTTCACAACGCTAGGAACGACGCCTAGGTCACCCAGAAACTTCCTGATCCAAACAGCTTCCTTCGCAGCATCCGATGCGGCAATGTACTCAGCCTCTGTAGTAGAATCTGCTATGGTGGCCTGTTTGGAACTCTTCCAACTAACAGCGCCTCCATTCAAGCAGAAGACATAGCCTGATTGCGATCTATAGTCATCTTGGTCCGATTGGAAACTAGCATCGATGTAACCTTTTACAGCGAGCTCGTCTTCCAATCCACCATATATCAAGAACAAATCCTTAGTCTTTCTTAAGTACTTAAGGATATTCTTGACCGCGATCCAATGTGACTCTCCTGGATCCGACTGGTATCTGCTCGTAATGCTTAACTCGTACAACACATCCAGCCTAGTACATAATATGACATACATGATAGATCCTATTGCCGAGGCATATGGGATTCTATCCATACGTTCTCGCTCATCACGTGTCTTAGGACACTGAGTCTTGCTGAGAACAACACCATGACACATCGGCAAGAGTCCTCTTTTCGACTCTTGCATTCTTAGGACACTGAGTCTTGCTGAGAACAACACCATGACACATCGGCAAGAGTCCTCTCTTTGACTCTTGCATTCTGAACCGATTCAGAACTTTATCGATGTATGTACTTTGACTCAGGGCAAGAAGCCTTTGAGATCTATCTCTATAGATCTTGATGCCTAGAACATAGGCAGCTTCCCCTAAGTCCTTCATAGAGAACTGTGTTCCTAGCCAAGACTTGACGTCTTGCAAGGTAGGAACATCGTTTCCTATGAGCAGGATATCATCCACGTATAGCACCAGGAAAACAACTGTGCTCCCACTGGCCTTCTTGTAAACACATGGTTCATCTTCGTTTTGAGAGAAACCAAACTGTTTGATTGTCTCATCAAATCGAAGATTCCAGCTTCTTGAAGCCTGCTTCAGTCCATAAATGGATCTCTGAAGCTTGCACACATTCTCCGGACTCTCTGGATCGACAAAACCCTCGGGTTGTATCATATATACATCCTCGAGTAGGTTCCCGTTAAGGAACGCAGTTTTGACATCCATTTGCCATATCTCATAGTCATAATATGCAGCTATGGCAAGCAGAATCCTAATGGATTTAAGCATCACGACGGGCGAGAAGGTTTCATCATAGTCAATACCATGAATTTGCCGAAACCCTTTCGCCACCAATCGTGCCTTATAGGTATGCACGTTGCCATCCATGTCGGTTTTCATCTTGAAAACCCACTTACATCCTATGGGTTTTACCCCTTCGGATGCGTCGACCAAAGTCCATACTTTGTTGTCGTACATGGATTGCATCTCAGACTTCATAGCCTCGTGCCATTTCTCAGAGTCGGAACTCGCCATAGCCTCTGAATATGATGTAGGCTCGTCATGTTCCAATAACATGAGTTCATCATTACCAGTCACGAGAAATCCAAATCTCGTAGGCTCTAGGCGAACTCTCCCTGATCTCTGAGGTTCACAAGTATCAGGCGGAGTCTCAAGTCCCTGTGATGCAAGTTGAACATCTTCAACCTGCTCACTCGGTCCAGCATCTGTCTGTAGTTCTCGAATTTCTTCGAGATCAACTCTACTCCCACTAATTCCCTTAGAGACGAATTCTCTCTCCAGGAATTTCCCGTTCCGAGCAATAAACACTTTATTCTCGACCGGGTTGTAGAAGTAGTACCCTTTAGTTTACTTAGGGTATCCTACAAACAGACACATGTCCGATTTGGCGGATAGCTTATCAGAAGCCTGACTTTTCACGTAAACGTCACATCCCCAAATCTTCAAGAAAGACAAACTGAGACGTTTCCCAGTCCATATCTTATATGGAGTCTTCTGAACCGTTTTCGTCGGACTCATGTTCAGTATGAAAGCAGCAGTCTCTAAGGCGTAACCCTAGAAAGACTTTGGAAGATCAGCCTGACTCATCATGGATCGTACCATATCTAATAGGGTGCGGTTCCTCCGTTCAGACACGCCATTCCACTGTGGCGTTCCAGGAGGGGTCAACTGTGAAACAATTCCACAGTCTACCAGATAGTCAGTGAACTCTTAGCTCATATATTCGCCACCGCGATCTGATCGCAATGACTTAATAGTCTTGCCAAGCTGGTTTTGTACTTCGTTTCTGAAAGCCTTGAACATTTCAAGCGTTTCAGATTTATGTCTCATCAGATAGAACCTCCTCTAGCGGGTAAGCTCATGGGCCCACATACATCGCTATGTATTAGGTCCAATAGCTAAAGGAGACTTTGCCATTTTACCCATCAGACAATATTCGCATGCTTCAATCGATTCATAATCGAAAGAATCCAGAAATCCCTCGGAGAGGAGTTTCTGTATGCGTTTCTCGTTGATGTGGCCCAAACGACAATGCCAGAGATAGGTGAGGTTTAAGTTGTTCGGCTTAAACCATTTTGCATTTACGTTATATACGGACATGGAATCGGAAGGTTGATCGTTCAAGACATACAATCCATTCACAAGGTAACCATTACCATAATAGACATCGTCTCTGAACATCATCAGGTTCTTATTCTCAATAACAAACCGAAAACCATCCAAATCCAAACATGAAATAGAAATGATGTTTCTGCTTATAGCAGGCACAAAGTAACAATTACTTAGTTCTATAACCAGTCCAGACGGTAAAGATAAATCATAAGCGCCGACAGCCAATGCCGCAACCTTTGCTCCATTCCCGACGCGTAGATCCACTTCACCTCGAGCCAACGTCCTACTTCTTCTGAGACCCTGCACATTTCCACAAATGTGTGAGGCACATCCGGTATCTAATACCCAGGATGAAGAAGTGAATACGTTAGCTTCGATAACGTAAATACCTGAAGTAGAAGCTTCAGCAAGCTTCTTCTTCTTCAGATCTTCCAAGAAGAGTTTGCAATTCCTTTTCCAATGACCAATTTCATGGCAGAAATGGCACTCTCCTTTCTCGGGTTTAGGCTTGGCCTTGTTGGCAACATTTGCCCCACTTGCCTTGCCTTTGCCTTTTCCCTTGGAACGCTTCCGCTTTTTCGAACTCTTCGAAATAACGAGCACGTTCTTCTCGACCTTAAGGCTCGTCTCGGCCGTTTTCAGCATCCCATGCAGTTCGGTCAAGGTCTTATCCATGCCATGCATATGATAGCTCATAATGAACTGATCATAGCAGTCTGGAAGAGACTGGAGCACAAGGTCAGCAGCCAACTCCCTGTCGATCCTCAAGCCATAACGCTCGAGTTCTTCAAGATGACCCTTCATCTCTTAAGAACATGAGCGCTAACCGATTGCCCTGTCGTCATACGACATGCAAGCAGGTTCTTCAACGTGTTGTATTTCTCAACACGCGCATGCTCTTGGAACATAGTCTTCAACTGCTCGAGCAGATCAAAGGCGTTGACGCCCTCAAACTGTCGCTGCAGTTCAGGAGACATTGTCCCGAGCATGAGGCAAGAGACCTCCAGGTCATCGCTCTGATGCTTCAACCAAGCATCACGAACGGCTCTCGCGGCGTTGGTCGGGGGCTCATCAGGAAGAGCCCCTTCCAGGACGTACATCTTCTTCTTGTTCCTGAGAACAATTCTCAAGGTCCGATACCAGTCCAAGAAGTTCGTCCCAGTCAGCTTATCCTTCTCAAGGATAGATCGCAATGACACGGTTGGTACACTACCACCTGTCGCCATGTCCTACAGAGATAAACAGAACAACACAATACGCAATATCGATTAGTACAATACTAATTATAGTAAAAACTATTACGGATAACATGATGCAAATATGAGATAAACTCCCACTAAGAAAAATAACCCTCTAGTAATTTTCTTAGTAGGCTAAGATCCATATTTCACATAGACTTGAGTCAGCTTTGGCATGACGCTCAAGTCTATGCTATTTAGGTAGACATCCAATGTCAATCACATCCAATGTGACTCTTAGATCGTTTATGGGAAAATAGTATCATCATACTATTACATATTTCTAGTCTCATCTATACCGTTAGGTCCAAGTCCAACTTGATAACCCAACTCAAGCCGAACCATTTTCGAACATATGAGAACCACCATTTCTCCATTTTGTCTCACAACGATTGTCTGGTATGCTCAGCTTTGGCATGACCCATACACAGACGATCGAAGCCTTGACGAGTGCTCGAAACATGGGCAGTATAAGCTTGAAATTATAATGAGGGATTTTATCGTTATCAAGAAGCAGTTTATTACTTTCGAGAAATGAAAAGCACAATTTCTCAATCCTTGTCTCACTTAAATAATCCGGTATGCACAGCTTTGGCATGTCCCATACACGAAATTACCAAGGTCTTGCAAGAACTCTACTTGTAATAGCTCTATTCTCGATTGATCAAAATATGACAATTATATTTTTGATCTGACTCTATTACTTATCTTGAATAGACCATCTATTCAGTTTAGTAAACTAAGTCCCGAAACTCCCACTCAATCAAGTAACTCCTATACTTGATTAAGTTTTATGTACTTAATTCATGTAGACCCTCTACATAATTAAGTCATAAACCATAAACAATCATGATTAACTCAGTCAAGTAACCATTACTTAACCGAATCGAATTCAGAAAATGCGAAAATCCGAAAATAGGTGGTTGGTCCGGGGCTGACCAACTTTTGGTCCGCCGGACCAAACCTACTCAGAACACGGACTCAGCTCGGACCGGAAGAAGAGGCGCGTAGTGGTCAGTTGTGTTGGTCCGGGGCTGACCAACGTTTGGTCAGCTCCGGACCAGGACCACTCCGTCTCTTCTTCTTCTCCTCAGTCGGACCAGACCACGTGCGGACTGAGCTGTTGGTCCGGGGCTGACCACGGGTGGTCCGCCGGACCGCGTAGTTCTGGGCAAAAACAGATTAAAATTTTCATCTTGATATGTACTCTTGCTCAGTTCTAATCCGTTTTTCGCTCCGTTTTCTTGAGTTAATTCATGATTCAAGCCTCCACATATCTAAGTTTTGTTACATCAATTAATCTTTTACAGATTCAATCTTATAACAAATTAAACTTAGATCAAAACCAAGGAAAAATCAAGTTTGAACAAAATTTCAAACTTGTTCAAGAGTGATCGTTCTTCATCGAAATGAAGAACCGAGCTCTGATACCACTGTTGGGTCACACGGGATCCTAGACCGCCGGTTCAAAACCGTGCTAGGATCTGGTCCGTGGGTTTACGCAGCAGAATTAGCGTTCAAAATTTCTTTTGAACACCCACGGACCAATCTATCGATGAAGAACTTTCTTAACCCGAAAAACCAACCTTTTGATTGCGGTTAGAAGATCACAGCCAAGGTGTTGAAAGAGCCAACACCCTCTTGAGCAGTCCACACCCTTGGGATGGTTTCCAACACTTGGAAACTTGCTTGCTAGAGCTTGAAGAGATCAAATCTCTTGTGTATGATCAAGAACACACTCTTGAGCTTGAGAGAGTTTCTTATAGAGCTCCTCAACCTCTCAGATGGCTAAGGGTCGGGATTAGGTCGC
>NW_010966021.1:1158556-1161476 GCF_000463585.1 Tarenaya hassleriana | reverse complement strand
GTTCCAACCAAGAAAAGCCGTGATTTTCGCAATTTGGGGTTTCCAGACGTCCGGTCCGCCGGCCCA
Organism: Tarenaya hassleriana; assembly: GCF_000463585.1. Classification (NCBI taxonomy): domain Eukaryota; kingdom Viridiplantae; phylum Streptophyta; class Magnoliopsida; order Brassicales; family Cleomaceae; genus Tarenaya; species Tarenaya hassleriana. The sequence goes on along the minus strand of NW_010966021.1, from coordinate 1,161,410 downwards.
GGACTTGGTCCGCCGGACCAGACGTGTAAAAACACGCAGAGTTGACTGGTCAGAGGCTTGGTCGGAGCTGACCAACTCTTGGTCAGCCGGACCAAGCACAGTGACTTGCTGACACTCCGAAAATCTCGCGATCCGGCGGACCAGGATTCGGTCCACCGGACCAACCTTCTGGTCCGGGGCTGACCAACTCTTGGTCAGCTCCGGACCAGGGAATTTTTCGGTCTTTCTACTCCGCTGGTCCCACACACGTCTGGTCCGGCCGACCAACTCTTGGTCAGCTCCGGACCAGACCTCAACGACGGAGAAAAATCCGATTTTTCTCGTCCGTTCGATCCCGTTCATACACTTCCATCCCATATGTGTGTGACCCTTTAGGCTCCTTCGAATACGGTAGTAAACACGAGATCCAATCTCGCTTTACAAATCATAAGCGGTCTCTAACAAGACATTATTATTACCCGTATCGGAAGGAGTTAGATGTGATCTAACCGAAAACCCAGAGATAGCTCAAACGATGATCCTCTTTGTCTCACGATATCATAATCGAACTCATAGTTCGAATGCTTTGTCGTACCCCGAGTAGACGGTAAGAGATAGATGACATTCATCTATAGTGCGGCCACACATTTCTACAGTCTCACTCCTACGACGGGCCTAAGCGATATCTCTCTCTTTCGAGAGGGACAAAGTTCCATCTTGACCATCTACTATCCAATGCATGATTCGTAATGTAACCGAGCCCCGTCTTTATAGTCATCCGGTTAAAGACGACGTTTGATGCAGTCAAAGTACATTACTCGTCATGATGGATACAATAGATATCTCAGGTCTAAGGATCTAAAGCGAACCATCAAGTGAGATTCAAGTCATGGATAAAATCCAATCGACAATCTCACACGAGTCATCCAGTCACTTGTTCCAAACAAGTACTCATGACCGTGATCCGTATCCTATACACTTGATCATCATCATGATCATCCATCACGCCTCATGTTAGTCTTAATTCATCATTGTTCCCACAATGACAAGTGACTAAGGAATTTAGGATCATACATCACGATCCATGGATAATCATTATTTATCAAATATGCAAAAATAAATAATAAATAAATAATGTATTCATCCAATAAATACATCGTATCATACATGGTTCTCATATCGTATAATCATTCTAGAACATCATATCCATCATTGGATACGATCACAATCATAGGTATTCGTTGGAGAACGGAATACTAGATTGACCCGCATGAGATTGTCACATGGACTAGCGTCATGACTTGAATCTCATATGTCGGTTCTACGAATGGATCCTTAGACCTGAGATATCTACAGAATCCAACTTGAGGAGTTGCGTACTTTGAATACGTTAAACGTCCTTTGTAACAGGAGGACTATAAAGGCGTGTATCAGGTACGAAACGATTCATGTACTGGATTGTAGATAGTCAAGATGAGATTTGTACCTCTCGTAAAAGAGAGAGATATCGCTGGGCCCCTCGTGTGAGCGAGACTGTAAGAATGTGTGGCCGCACTATAGACGAGCGTCGTCTATTTCACACAGTCAAACTCAGTGAATGAGAAAGCAATCGAATCTGATAAGGTGGATTGTCCATGCCTTATGTTTGACATATGATATCGTGATACAAAAGGATCATCAACAGGAATCATCACGGACGTTCGTATGATCACGAACAAACTCTATTCGAGATAGGTAGTCATAGTGTCTTGCTAGAGACCGCTTATGACTTGTGTAAGCGAAATAGAGATTTCGGGTTAAACTGTTATATCGGATGAGCCTACAGGGTCACACACACAGAAAAGGACTAACGCGTGAGAAAAGACGAGAAAATCCCGGAGTAGCCGAAGCTAGACCGTTCGATCGGTCTAGACTTTCTAGACCGAACGGTTTACGTGAAGTGCATGGGATCGGTCCAAGGCATAAGCTAGACTGATCGGTCTAGACATCGGGATTTCCTCATCTCACTCAAATTAGGGTTTTAAGGGGATAAATACTTAGGGAGCTGCCTCCCAACAGATAGAGCTCATTTCACTACAAAAAAATCATCGAATTCCAACAGATTTTCCAACGGATTTGTCCGTTGGAAAATTTCCAACGGATTTCCAACGGTTTTCAACGGCGTTTCAATGACAATTTCCGTTAAAATTCCGTTGAAAATTTCCAACGGGTATTCGTTGGAAACACCCGTTGGAAATTTTTAACGGAATTTTCAACGTATTCAGTTGAAAAATTGGGTTGAAAATTTCCAACGGTATTTCCAACGGATATCCGTTGGAACTTTTCAACGGATTAACGTTGGAAAAATCAGTTGCAAATTTTTAACGGAGTTCCAACGGATGTTTGTTAGAAAACAATTCCAACGGATGCCGGTTGGAAATTTTTTTGGAAATTTTTTTAAAAAAAAATCCAAGGGAATTCCAACGGATGCCGGTTGGAACTTAATTTAGAAATTTTTTTTAAAAAAAATTCTAACCGAATTCCAACGGATGCCGGTTGGAAATTTTTTTGAAAATTTTTAAAAAAATTCCATCGGAATTCCAACGGACAGAAATTTGGATTTTAATTGAAAAATCAATTGAAATATATATATATATATATTTGAGTTCATATATATGTATGTATAATATATATTTGTTATGTATATAAAAAAATATATATACACAAAATATATATATATATACACATATATATATACGTATAAATATATAAAAAACTCGTATATTTAAATATATATATATATACGTATAAATATATATACGTATGTTAAGGAGGTATATATATATATATAAACAAATATTTTATATTATACATATATATATATATATATATATGA
>NW_010966021.1:1132060-1158039 GCF_000463585.1 Tarenaya hassleriana | reverse complement strand
CGGGTCGGGTTGGTGGCGATGTCGGTGTCGGATCGGGTCGGGTCGGTGTCGGTGTCGGGGTCGGTGTCGGGGTCGGGGTCGGGTCGGGTCGGGTCGGGTCGGGTCGGGTCGGAAATATGTTTCGAATTTTTCGTTGGAAAATTCCAACGGAATGCGATTGAAAATTCCGTTGGAAAATTCCAACGAATATCGGTTGGAAATTCCGTTGGAAAATTCCGACGGATTACGGTTGGAAATTCCGTTAGAATTTTCCAACCGAAATTGCGGTTGAAAATCCGTTGGAAAATTCCAACGGATGCCGGTTGGAAATCCGTTGGAAAATTCCAACGGAAAAATTTGTTGAAATTCCGTTGAAAATTCAAACGGTTTTCCAACCGATACCGATTTCTAACGACGAAATTTCAACGGATAAATCCGTTGGAAACGTTAATTTCTAACGGAAATTTGGCCATTTCCAATGGATTTACCCATTGGAAATGACCATTTTATTGTAGTGTTTTTCAGACCTTTTCCAGAGGTTTTGAGAGAGAGAAACAAGAGGTATTAATCCGTGAAACTCTTGCGCAAAGAAGAAGGTGTTCTTCAGTCCTAACAGACAAGTTCCAACCGTTGGAATCTTTTCCTCCGTGTGGATACGTGTAGAGGGCGAGGTATTCTTCCTCCCTTCAGTGATCGGACGAACTCTTCAATTGATACAGGTCTCAGATCGATTGAGGTAAGCGTTCTAACGTTTCTACAAGATCATACATGCATGGTTTTAGGGTTTTAGTGGAGGTTGCAATTCGTGGATGATGTTGCCTTTCTCTGCTTGCTGCTCCATTTATGTGAATTTTGACCTTTTTTTCATAGGAAAAGCTGGAAGAAAGAGGGATTGTTTTCATGGCTAATTGGGACTTTTGCTTTGGAATATCATGACTTGGAGTTGGAGAATTGGTGAAGAATCTATGCTCACTCTAGTAAGTTTGGAGATCTCTTGTTGTGCTTTTGATTATGCTATTGCTTCTTTTATGTATGTATGTGCTCTCTGTATACAGAAAACCATCAAATTGAGATTGAATGAAACTCTTACTTATGTTTGACATAAGAAAAACCTTTCCAAATCTACACTTGTTGTTATTCCTTTTGATTTTTTTGTCCTGACTTCTTTTTTCTCACCATGTATAGTGTACATTTTCGAGTTTTCGAAAAAATTCGGTAGAGATAGTTTCTTACCGTTTATGATCCTAAATAGTACTAGTTGTTCTTTACAATGTTAAAAGTACATGTGGTTGTAAGGACTGATTATATATCTGTGATGGCAGATGAAATACTTCATTAGCATGATAATCAAATGCTTTGCATGAGTTGCAGCTCTGAATGAAATCAATCGGCATTTATTCTGGAGTCTGCAAAAGGCTATCTGAGCTGAATTCATATAAATAATTTGGGCTGAAGAAGGTTGTGATTCATCAAACTGAATGGTAATCTTTAATATGCTGCTAACCTTGAAACAATTTTTTCTTTGCTATTTTTTAAGAGCTTTTGGTTATGTTTGCATAGGATATATGGATTTTCTGCTAAACCTTGTTGGTAAATATGAACATATTTGAAATGGGACAATCTAAAACTCTTCCACTCCCCCCCCCACTTTTGCACCGGTTTTAGCTTTTTCGGGTTAATGTTCATATGTTGGTCACCCTTTTACGGTCAAGTCCTGCTCACAACATTAAGGTATCAAAAAAATTCCAAATTATTGTCCATATGTATCATTGGCAAGGGAGTAAATATTTCCGTGCGTGCACAAAATCTATTTAGTCTTCCATGTAGTCAAAAGTGATATGAAATGATATATCTCTGATTTACGGTATGCGACTCAATTTCACTATGATGTTATATACGGATTATTTATTCTTGACTGAATTTTACATCCATGGTATGGATAGCATCTTTCTATATGACGAAATACCAAATTTGGTTCTTGAAAAACCATTGTAGCGCCATTGTTGTTATCAGCAATGGAATACAATCTTGCATAGCCACATTATTCTAGACGAAAAGAGAAAAAATTAAATAGGGAATCTTTTGACTGGATTCGCGTCTATTGGCTTTTATTGTTTCAGCACACCCAACCTACCTCTACACGTGAAAACATCAGCCTCTTGTCTATAAATTTTGCCGTCGGACCTGATTTCATTTTTTATCACTGCAACAAAGGCTCACTCTTTTCTCTTGTCTACTTTGCTCTCGGCGGCTGTCTGGTTTCAAAAGATAAAAAAAAAACAATTCAATATGTTCCAATAAAAAAACAAGTTAACAAGATAATAATAATAAAATATATATCAATATACTCTGTTTTCATTTAATATTTTATATTATCACAATCATAGTAATTGAGATATTTAAAATATCACATGAGTGGTATAAAAAAAATAATATAAAGTTATTTTAGAGTTTTTCTATTATAATATATGATATATAAATTAATAAATAATAGTAATAGATTTAATTATTTAAAAAAAAATCAGTTCGTTGAACAGTTCACCACCTCGCCGAACTAGTTCGTTACGACCAAAAATGCAATGAGTTGGCTCGCCAAACTCGCTTTTAAATAAGCCGAAAAAATCGTGACTCGACTCACTCATTTTCTTGCGAGTTGCAAGCTAGCTCGTTTTTACACCCTAAAAATTATTGGGAATATATTATATAGGCTCTTTGCCAAGGGCATTTTACTCAAATGACCAACTTGGTCCCACGAATTTCATTGGTACACCACTCAAAAAAACAATTTTTTTTTTCAACTTTTACACCACTTTTCGGTTGAAAAAGTCCGAGATATCCTTTTTTCCATTTTTTTATGACTTTATAACGACTAACATATAACTAATATACAACTAAAATAAGAAGTAGTTATGATTGTATATGAAGATGAAAGTGCCAAAAAAACGTAGTTATTTTTAAATTTTGACAGATGAATTTTTTGTCACCTTGTTTAGAATCAATTGCAACTGTATTTAGAATTAATTATGAAGTCACAATAACAAAGTTATTTTCGAACGAACAGATTACACGGATTCATTTAAGTAACATTGTCTTTTCAAAAAAAATTTAATAGATTATATTTTCGGTGGTGTACCTCTGAAACGACGCAACTCACTCATTTGAGTAAAATCCCCTTTTGCCAAGGGGCTTGTCATTGAGACTAATCAGACTATGAGAAAAGGTTGACCGCTATTGCGCTGTTGTTTTGGTTGAAAGGGAAGCATTTGATTTTAGGTTTGAAGTGCGCCGGTTTAGGAGTTCCAAATCGGCAACAGAGACGGTATCCTCTTTCATAGCACGTTTTCTCCAAATTCGTCTGAAGGCAATCTCTCTCCTTAAGAAGAAAACAAAATTCTATGGAACTCGACAAATTCTTCCCAATTTTGGGAATCTTCACTGCTTTTCACCGGAATCTCTCGTCGGATTCTCGCATTAATGAGGTAGGGCTTTATCCCGCTATTCTTTTCTTGTTAATGTTCGTTAACTCTGAATGAGAGTTATGTGTTTCGGCTACTTTCTGAAATGACAGCCATTAAAGTACGATTCTGATTTGAATTTCACGATTTTGGTTTACTTCAGTGGAGGTTGCAATTCGTGGATGATGTTGCCTTTCTCTGCTTGCTGCTCCATTTATGTGAATTTTGACCTTTTTTTCATAGGGAAAGCTGGAGGAAAGAGGGACTGTTTTCATGGCTAATTGGGACTTTTGCTTTGGAATATCATGACTTGGAGTTGGAGAATTGGTGAAGAATCTATGCCCACTCTAGTAAGTTTGGAGATCTCTTGTTGTGCTTTTGATTATGCTATTGCTTCTTTATATGTATGTATGTACTCTCTGTATACTGAAAACCATCAAATTGAGATTGAATGAGAAGAAAAATCTCCAGAATCTTTAATTTAAACTCTTGCTTATGTTTGACATAAGAAAAACCTTTCCAAATCTATACTTTTTGTTATTCCTTTTGATTTTATTTTTTTTTTTGTCATGTCTTCTTTTTTCTCACCATGTATAGTGTATATTTTCGAGTTTTCAAAAAAATTCGTTAGAGATAGTTTCTTACCGTTTATGATCCTAAATAGTACTAGTTGTTCTTTACAATGTTAAAAGTACATGTGGTTGTAAGGACTGGTTATATATCTATGATGGCAAATGAAATACTTCATTAGCATGATAATCAAATGCTTTGCATGAGTTGCAACTCTGAATGAAATCAACCGGCATTTATTCTGGAGTCTGCAAAAGGCTATCTGAGCTGAATTCAAATAAATAATTTGGGCTGAAGAAGGTTGTGATTCATCAGACTGAATGGTAATCTTTAATATGCTGCTAACCTTGAAACAATTTTTTCTTTGCTATTTTTCAAGAGCTTTTGGTTATGTTTGCATAGGATATATGGATTTTCTGCTAAACCTTGTTGGTAAATATGAACATGTTTGAAATGGTGCAATCTAAAACTCTTCCATCCCCCCCCCCCACTTTTGCACCGGTTTTAGCTTTTTCGGGTTAATGTTCATATGTTGGTCACCCTTTTACGGTCAAGTCCTGCTCACCACATTATGGTATCAATAAAATTCCAAATTATTGTCCATATGTATCATTGGCAATGGAGTAAATATTTCCGTGCGTGCACAAAATCTATTTAGTCTTCCATGTAGTCAAAAGTGATATGAAATGATATATCCCTGATTTGCGGTATGCGACTCAATTTCACTATGATGCTATATATGGATTATTTATTCTTGACTGAATTTTACATCCATGGTATTGATAGCATCTTTCTATATGCCGAAATACCAAATTTGGTTCTTGAAAAACCATTGTAGCGCCGTTGTTGTTATCAGCAATGGAATACAATCTTACAGGGCCACATTATTCTAGACGAAAAGAGAAAAAATTAAATAGGGAATCCTTTGACTGGATTCGCGTCTATTGGCTTTTATTGTTTCAGCATACCCAACCTACCCCTACACGTGAAAACATCAGCCTCTTGTCTATAAATTTTGCCGTCGGACCTGATTTCATTTTTTATCACCGCAACAAAGGCGGACTCTTTTCTCTTGTCTACTTTGTTCTCGGTGGCTGTCTGGATTCTCTGTGGATCATTTCAAATCCAACAAGGCCTCTTGGTGAGTTCGCCTTTTCTTTCCTGATTTAATATGTCGGATCTAAATATGCCACATTCGATTTGATTTCAGACTATTTTCTGTCATATTTTGGCTTTCATATCTGATATTCATCTAGGATTGTTGTGTGTGATCGTTTAATATGCTTATGACTGCATATAGGAAGGTAATATGTTGATCGATTCGTTCTGTTCCCGTGAAATATCTAAACTGCATGCAGGTGTATCGTGTTTCCTTACTCTAATCCGTCTTCATGACTATTTCTTTTCTTATCTCTCGTTGTCTTTACGAGCCCTTCCAATTGATTCTCTGGTTGAATGCAAATTTTCATAATTCCGTTTATATGTCATCCAAGCTTTACTTCAAATGATAAATCCAGTCATATCTTTGTTGTGATTCCCGTTCATTTCTCGGTCCGTCATTTTCATACAGTGGCTGCCTAGTCATCGGATTTTACTATAAACTCGTCCCCCACATAGTCCTGCATGTCATTGCAAGTATATATATCCATTCCTAAACCTTTGTTTGATGCAGGCAAACAGCGACTGGGAAAATAGAAAATGGTTGAAACTCGTGCAATGCGTGCCCATCGAATATTGGGAGAGAAATGGAATCAGATAGAATCTACGAAAGACGTCTTCGTCGACATCCTCTCCCGGTTCTCTGCAGAGTCTCTTCAGTCCTATAAGAGTGTCAGCAAGTACTGGCATAAGTCAATTAGCAATAAGGAGTTCACTAATATGCAGCTAAGCCGATCACAGGAGACTCCTTTCTATATAGCCTGTCTTCAGTTGGATACAGATATGGTGCTGTACCTGATGAAGCCCAGGGAAACGGTCAGTCACCAATTCGTTACGATTCCAGGCAGCAGCAAAGGCGGAAATCTGAACATGGTGTGTTCTTTCAATGGATTGATATGCTGCATCAACGATCCAGCAGAGGACGAAGAAGATGTCCTTTTGCGGGACCTTGAAATCCGCATCTGCAATCCCGCCACTGGAGATTCACTACTTCTTCCTCAGGGCACTCCATCTCTTGACAAAGATCCGAGCATTGGCGTAGGGTACGGCCCCGATATCAGCGACTACAAAGTTTTCCGCATATTTTGCGTTGGAATGAAAGAACCTGGAGAGTACCATGAACTTGAAGAAGGTGACGAAGTGGACCTGGATGGATCTTCTGAAATGTACCTTTATGAATGCGAAGTCTATTCATCTAGCACTGGTTCATGGAGAGGCATAGGTCAAGTGCCTCGAATTCCGATGCGTATTTTCAGTAGCACACATGTATCTACTCATGTTTTTGTCGGAGGGAAGATCTATTGGCTAGTCGCTTCTAAGTACTCCGACACTCCGGGTTGTGTTCTATGTACCGACATGGAAGGAAACTTCAAACTTTTCAGGTTACCCGATTATGGCGTGACCTATCACGAAGAAGAAGGAATCTCCCCGCACACCTTTCTGATAAACTTGAAAGGATCTCTATGCCTAGTGGTTGTACATTTGCAAGACTTGGCTGTGTGGATATTGAAAGAAGAGGACGGTGAACCTGACTGGGAATTGGAGCATGATATTATTCACTGTTTCGAAGTTGAAGATGTCATTAGGGCTGCAACTTCGTGCGGCGATACCTTATTGTTCGTGACTCAAGATCATTGGTATAGGTACGATTTCGGTCTCAAGACCTGGAAAATGGAAAGCCCTTGTGTCGAGTTTTTCATCCCGATCGCTTTCCCTTATACCGAAAGCCTTCTTCCATGTAAGTTGATACATAACATGGTCGCCTCCTCCTTGTTCTTTATCGTGATCTAAGGTGCATGACGAGTTCATGTTTTGCTGAATGTCTTTCGTCTCAAGCAGGCAACGGAGGCGTGGACCCCGGAAGAATGTGAAAGAAGAAGAAGAAGAAGAAGAAGAAGAGAATGATGATTTCTGGGTTTTGTTTCTGGAGATGAATGAAGAGGTCACCCATCTTCAAGTCTTTCTTTTTGTCTGCTGCTCACATCCATGGATGGAACCATCATTCATCTCCAGAAGCCTTCTTGAACTCATCGTTTATTGCAGCAGTGACATGTTTTTTTTTTTTTTAAAATGGGATTTTCAGTTACATTTTCATGTCTTTTTTTTCCGGTTTAGGATGTTGGGATTTCGTGTCCGGTACAATTTCTTCTCTGCAACTTCGGCTTTTAAGACTCATTTCATATTCTCAGGAAATAAAACGAAGGCATGAACTTTTTATATTTAAAGCTCTGCACGCTTTTCTTTGTATGATTTTCGTGCTATTATCTGTTTATAGCCATATGAAATGTTTCTGCTTCCGTTTTGATTTCTAGTCTGGATCGATAGTGTGGTTATGTCAGGATCATTCGATTGCCATTGATAACACGTCTTTCAATCGAACCAATTTGCACCCAAATGTTCCGGTTTACTACGGTTCACTTGATTCTTGATTCTTGCTCCTGGTTTTCTTCTGATTTCCGGTTCACTCAATTTCAAAGCCTCCCCGCGAGTTAGAGACTTCTTTTGTTTCTTAGTCTTCATATATATATATATATAATATGTAACGAATTTGGGCTTTGTTATTTTTAGGGATATATAGATTTTGTTGATATGTTTCTTTTTGCGATTTGGGTGTTTATCAATTATGGGTGCTGTCTTGTAGGATTCTATCCCGTCTCGGATTTATAGAAATAAAGTTTATATATATGTTAGAAAAAGCCCCAAAACCAAAACTTTTCATAAAATCCATTTAAAACTCCAACTAACCATAAATCCAAATAAATCTTCATTTTTTAAAAAGAAAATACAGTTAATTTAAAAAAAAAGAACCTTAACCACATCCAAAAATCCAAATAAAACATTAAAAAAATTATTGTTTTTATAATATGATAACTTAATAAAAAAAATATAAAATTTTTAGACATTTTTATAAAATTTTTATATTTGATTTGATAGTTTAGATAATTGATATAGATTTTTTTTTCAATTTTAGGATTTTTTGCATTTTTTTTCTTCAAATTAACCAGATTGGATAGGGTGGAATCCAGCCGCCCAATCGAGTTAAGCGAGGCTTCTCATGAATATATAGGAGGAAATCATGTTATAAATCATCATGCAAAAAGATAGATGATCAAGATTTTTATCTTCTCCAATGATTTCAAGGGTAATAATAAATAATAAAATATATGGTAATCCATTTACTCAATGTTTTATTACTATGTTTGATATATATATATACATATATATGTATGTGATATATGGAATTCGGTGGTATTGCTAGCAGCCGGAGTGGACTTAGCAATGGCTTTATAAGAAAACATGCCCAATAGATGATTGGGATAATATAACATTTTGTGACAAGAGGCCCATTGTTTTCATTCTCATTCTCTTTCTCTATTATCTTTTTTTTTTCTAATTTCCCTTCACTTTTCTTTATAACTATTTTATCGACTTTCAAACGATATTTTTCGAATCTGTCAAAAGTTTTAGAAATTTCTATATTACTACCAATAATATTAAAAATATTTAATCTGTTAGTTACAACTCTTCTTTTTTTTTTTTTGGTTAAAAGCAATCATTCTTGAAAGATCAATTTGAATTGAATAACAAAAAATCTAATAGTTTTGCTTATAAATTTTATCGGTAATTCTGAAATAAAAATAAATAAATAAATAAAAAATTGAATAAATAAACCCTCTTGGTGTGTGGGCTGTCACCAAGTTGCCATAGCCAAATTGCGAGGTCATCAAAAAGGGCGAGGAGGGATGGACTCATGATAGGACAGAAGCAACACTTTCTCCCTCACATGTAAACGCAATCATGATAAAGAAATTAAAGAACCTTAAGAATAATCTATAAAAAATAATAGATATTGGAGTGTTATAAATTAATGGTTTAAATTCTGATTATTTCTTAAAAAATTATAAATTAGTAGGGACTCTTAAATTAAATTTTAAAAATATTAAACATAATATTTTGAAGTTTAAAAATATTTGATCAATATCAATTTCTAATTCAAACCTAATAAAGTTTTTGTAACTTTATAATTTTTTTAGAAAAAGAGTAATTGTGAATTGTACTTTTGTAACGTTTTTTCAAGTGAATAAAACTGATTAGTTTTTCTGTTTTACTCTTCAAGTGTCTGATTAGTTTTTGAGTGTAGAAAACTTATTTCTACACTCAAAAAAACCTATACCAAATGTGTATCAAAACTTATACTTGTTAATTGAATCAAACAATGTATATGATTTTTTGAAAATTAGGGCAGTTCAATAATTATGATATTGTTTTCACTCTTTATATGATTTTTTTTTATGAACGGTTAATTTTATAAATAATCAAAACTGTCCAATATCACATAAATTAGTCCAACTCTTATTGTAATTAAACTATATATGTATATATATGTATTCTATTTCCATTATGCCTGGTTTTGTATGTTGAATTTATTATCCTTTTCAATTTTCGGGTTTTTTCAGTTTCGTCCTATTTACTCAATATTAATCCATTAATAGTGAAAATAAGTATTCGAACCCTACAAATATCAAATATTATATGAATACTTTTTATATTTATTATTTGTAGACGGACAAAAAGAAGAAAAAATAATTGAGCTAAATGCACCGTAGCCAAAAGGACAAAATGTTTTCTTCTTTTACATGACCGTCGAAAGATTGACATATAATATGGACCTACTTACCAAATCATCAGAGGATTTAACTTCAAATTTTGAACTTTATATTTATCACGAGCTATTTTTTATATCGATAATACACAATTAGAAGTTCATAAAAATATTTATTCGTATATCGATTATCGATATATTGGCTGATTATTCACATTATATATACAGATAACTATTTCTTTGGTCATTGAAGGCGACCAACATTGTGGACATGGTCAAATAAGACACATCTAAGTAAGCTACTTTCTCACAATTTACAAATAGAATACAAATTCATGAATATTATATAACGGGAAAATATCAATTTTTCACACAAAAATTGAAGTCTTTTAGGAGTCGATTTCCATAGTCTCAAACATAAAACTTATATGAAGTCGAAATTTGTAATTTCTAATTTCGGATTTTCCAATGGAATGTTTTGCTCCGACAAAAAAAAACAAAGAATGAGAACACGAAACGGCGAAACCCAAATTACGTGGGAACAAACAACACTTTCTGAAGGGGAAAAAACAAAGAATCTGACAAATGGAATCTAAAGTGGAGAAACAGCTAAGGGCTAATCATAAGAAACAGAAGAAGATCTATCAAAACAACCACTGAAACACAGAGGCAAGAACCTCGCGAAGAAGACGATTTCCTCATCTTGACCCCTTTCTTCTTCTTAGCTTTCTCACCCTGGTCGTTGACTTCCACGTCGGCACCCACCTGGATCTTGTGCCTCTTCGTCTTCCAGAACACGATCTTGTACCTCACCTCCGTATCCAAATCCACCCGGAAAACCGCCGACCCGTTCGGCAAAACAGCCCGGAGAACCGCCTCCTTGTCCAAAGGCTGGATTTTGCCCCATTTCTTGGCCTTTTTCTTGTGACCCTGATAGAATCTCGGGATCGTGTAGTTGCCCAAGAAATGGGTTCTCGAGGAGGAGTTGAAAAACGACAAACGGACATCGTCGTAGTAGATTCCTTGGTCTTTTTTAGGGTTATCGAGGCGAACCATGAAATTCAGAGAGGTGTTTTGACTTGAATCGAGGGTTTTGTTGAGGGAGGGAACGTAAAAGTATTGGATCGAGCATTTGGGTTTGTCGGGGCGAAGGCTTAGCCATAAGAACAGAGATGTCAAGCCAAGTGAGAGTACGATGGTGGTGCAGGCACTGCAACATGATCTAGGTTCCGCCATGGGCGTGACCTTGAGGTTGAGTTTCTAGATCCGAGGATCCTATTTTGTGGATGGAATTTGTGAGAATGTATTTCTTTTCATTGTCTTTTGTGTTTTTATAATATTTGTCTTCGACTTGACTTAAATGGACCAATCATATAAGCCTTTGTATTATTGTCTTAATTTTTTCGTGATTGTTTTTATTAATATATTTTTTGTCGTTTTTAATATCACTTGCAACTTTTCATGACCTTTGGGCTTTGCCTAGAGTCGGAGGGCAGCCACATGGGAAAAAAAAATGTAAAAACCGAACGTTGGAAAAAAGTTATGTTTTGTAATTTGCTAGTAGTTGGAAATTGGAATTTACATATTCAAAACTTTGTCCAATTGTTCCATTTTCACTTATTCACTCCATTTCTGGAATTATTACAATAAAAAACAAATTTATTTATTCGGAGAGAAAAAAAGGTTGATGCTTTAGTTTTAAATCTATAAATAAAATTTTAGTTTTCAAATTTACAATGTACATGGATTTTTGGCTTAGACTAATATTTAAATGAATTTAATCTATTTTAAAAATCAAAATAATCTATTAAAATTACAAAAAAAAAATCAAATATAAAAATAACCGTAAAAGCTAACGAAGATACAAAATTGTTGTAGAACAAATAATATTTTTTTCAACAGAAACCGAATTCGAATATAACAAAAACGACCAAACAATTAAATGTATATGATTTTTACACACAAAAAAAAAATTATAGTTAAACGATTTTTTATATTAGATTTCATACACAAATAGTTTTCTATCATTCAACTTAATTTTGCATAACCGAAAAAAAAAATGTTCGAACATTTCAGAATTCGGTTTGGTTTCCTAAGGGTCCGGTTCGGATCCAATATTTCAGATGTGTAACATTTATTATACCGATATATTCGATACTTATAATTGTGCGTGAGAGACGCACCATTGAAGCCTGGCCCAAGTGCATGGAATGCTTTCGGACATAGCCTCTTTTGAAGGCCTTTAAATCTTGAATATGGTTCAAAGTTCTAATGTGGAAATAATCCTGAATTATTAAATTTGATAAAATAATAAATCTTCATGAATTTTTATATGTTTAAAAATGTAGTGTGCGTGTATATAATAAAGCACGAGATCTCTTTTTTTTTTTTAATAATCCTGAATTAGTATTTTTTTTCCTTTTTTTATTTTCTGTTTTTTTTTTATCTGGCTTCGTTTGGGCCTAAATGGGCCTAATCTTAATTTTAAGCCCATCTCATTTACCTGCTGTGGACAAGGCCTGTCACTGTCTGTCGCTTCAGTGTGTGTATATATAAAATTCATCTCATTTATATCATCTTATTGACCATTACCAAGAGTTTTAATTTATATATACTTATATTTTCTATTTTATCTGTATTTATTTATTGCATAAATTTTTTTTACTTATATAATTAGTAATTTTAATAAAATTAAATTATTTTTTTTTATTTGAACTAATTCACTTGTCCAAAATAATAAATGCAGTTATCATGCATAATGTCATGATGCCACAACATTAAACTTTTCTCTAGGTTGATATTCTAAGAACGAGTCGACGGAGATGAAGGGGATGATAATGTGCATAATTTTAGATAGGGGTGGGCGTTTCGGGAAACGGTTCGGGTTCGGGACAGAATGGATCGGTTCGGTTCTTTTGGTTTTACAAAAATAGGTACCAATCGAGTTTTTTATTGTATTCGGTTCGGTTCGGTTCGGTTCCGGGTTTTATTAAAAAAATGATATATTTTCTTTAAAAATATTCGGTTTTTCGGGATTTTTAAAATTCGGTTCGGTTCGGTTCGGTTCCGGAAAAATTCGGTTCTCTAAAAATAGTACCGTTAGGAAAATAACAGCGGTTTCGGGTTGGAAAAAATACCGTTTTAACGGTTCGGTTCGGTCCGGTTCCAAAAGACCGAACCGAAACGCCAGCCCTAATTTTAGAGTTATATTGCTTTGAAAAAAGAGAACAAAAACAAACTTATACGGTTTGATTATTTTTTCGTTTAATTATCGCGTTTTTTTTCTCTAATCATTAAATTGTTCCTAAAATCGATGAAAATATTTATTTTTATTAATCCGTAAATATATTTGTGGCGTATTTTAATTTGCCAGTGCTTTTCTGACACATCCATCTTCTAAGTATGTGAGTTTGATGTTTTAAGAGATTTTGATATTCTGAAGAAATTCGAAGATGATAAATTTGTTGATAGGATACGCCGTCAAAATTTGAAGACCTCAATTTTTTTTAGTGTTTTTGCGTTTTAAATTTGTGGAGAGCGTTGAAAATGATATATTAGAGCTTAGGTTTATCTATTACTATTTCTTTTTTCTGTTTTGGTTTGTACAGGCTTTAATCAATCAAATAGAAACAATCTTTAATAATAATAATAATAATAATAATAATAATTGTAACATTTGGCATATTTGAAAAAATCACCTATATAATCAGTCGTTTTGTAAATTATAATGCCTAGCATTTTCCATTTTTGACAAAAACAAATTTCTAAAAAAACAACAGACCAGAAAGTGAAACCAGTTAATGCCCATAATTTAATGCCATAAAATGCGCCTACAAATCATTTCATATATATATGTATGTATGGTTGTTTATAAGAGGCTCAAAATCTTATGGTTATATATAACCAAACCGATACATTTTTTTCACTTTACAAAACCCATCGCCCAACCTTTACTAAACGTTTGGACTCATCATAGGTTTTTTAGGGTTCATCCACCAGAAACCTGGCAAGCCCTACTTTGTCTCCTGTTGCTTTAACATCTCGTCGGATCTGCTCTTTGTACTCTTTGAGAGTGAATCTTCGGTACAGTTTCGGGTTTCCGACACATTCGATCTCCACGTCTTGGTCGGGGCTGAAGAAGAAAGCTATCGACAATCTCTCTCTGCACCGTCGAGAAGAAACCACCCTGTGCTCGATGCTCTTGTACAACCCATTGCTCAGCACCTGTTCTTCATTATCAGAACCCAACTGTCTGAATCTTTCACAAAACGACACGATTTCGTATTTTTTTTCTTATTACAAAAAAAAAAATAGTGTAGCCTGCCAAAACGACGTTGTTTCAATACCCTCATTTTTTTGTGGGTTTTATTTTTGGATCTACTACAAATAATATCTCCATTTTTGTGTATATATATTTTTTTTTATCAAAATAAAATAAAGAGATATGGTAGGATCGTGAAAACGCCTGTCATCATTATCTACCTTTAGCTAGGGTTTCGAAACTCAAGACAGCTTATTAGGTCATAGCAGTTTCCCATTCTCCATTTTCTCATTTCTCTGGGTTTTTTTTTTTTTTGGTAAACTTTTTTCTGGTTTTTTTTTTTTGCGTATGAAGGACACAAGATTTTGTGGTTTCACTTTGAGATTCAAGATTTTATGAAACCGGAGATGGGTTTATCGCTCGAGTTCTCCGGAGACATTGGAGCTCGCCACATTGTCGGAAGAAGTTTTCTCCTTCATTATCAGATCTCCTTTGATACTGAGCTTAGAGTTTCTTTCTCTCTCTCTCTCTCTCTCTCTATATATATATATATATATATATATATATATTCAACAGATCTCCAGTGACGGAGCGAAGAGTCTCTCTCTCTTCATCATCAGATCTCCACTGGCTGATGATAGAGTCCGTCTCTCCATCCCTTTCTTTCTATTTCTCTCTCCTCTCCTGTTATTCCTTTTATTTTTGTTTATACCAAATATTTTTTAGAACAGGTTTACTTGTCTTTTCCTCTTAGATTAGATTGTGTTTCTGAGATTATTCCTGAACCCTAGTGGTTATTGAACCATTGCTAAAATAACTCGGGGGGGTCGTTGTTAGATTTTTAGGATTTTGTGGTATTTTATGAGACATTAACAGATTTCATTTCATTCACTGTTTAGGTGTTATTTTCGTGTTAGATTCATACAATCTTTAGAACCTTCTGGATATGGTGCTTATCGTATAAAAAAAAACAAATTGTATCCATAAAATTCTACAAAAAATCTTTTCAAAGTTGGAAACCCATGAGTTCCTTTGGAAAATGTTGAAAAAATCGTACTTTAAAAGTTGCTTTGTACGGTCGCTTCGTTGTAGAATCTAGAGAAATCCTTATGTTTTTCTACATATATTTGTATCAATTTAATATTATTTTTTGCGATCTAGAGTTTGATGCGAGTGACATAACTGGATCTAGGCGTTTTATTTTATTCCATCCCCGTATGCACCTATGCATATGGCGTTAATACATGCATATATATTTATATGTTTCGTCTTTTTATTTTCTCTTTCCGTTTCAATCTTTTACCTTGTGTGGCGTATAGTTCCATGTGTGAGTGCTTATGAATGTCCATATGATCAAAAGCTTATGAGAAAAGACATATCTATATCGTCTCTATAAGGAAACCCATTCTGATTTTTGGTTAAGAATAGGCAAAAGAAGAGGATGGAAATGGGTTGATCTTGTGTGAGGTTTGACCGGCTATATAAAGACCATATATATATATATATATATATATAGATCTTGTCCCATAAAAAAAAGAGAGCATAAGATGACGTACCTGAAACAAGTCGCCGATGTTCACAATCAAGGCGTCGGGCCGTGGCTTGACGGCTAGCCACCGTCCATCGTTCTTCAGTTCCAAGCCTCCGACCGTATCTTGAGAGAGAACGGTGATGAAATCGGTATCCGTATGAGGAATCAGACCGACTATTTCCGAATCCGACAAACATGGAGGATATTTATTGATCCTTATGTTACTATTTGCCGGAATGCAATTCTCTTCGAAATAATTCGGCTTCACTTTCACTCGCTTCCCGAGCAGCTCGCACATCATTTGAGCCAACCTCGTCATTTCTTGCACGCAAGCTTCAAGTGCAGTTCTGAAAAACACAAACAACAGGTTATCACATCTCATGCATGCATAAGATAACGGTACACATGCGTATATGTATGTTCCCAAAATGAAATTAATACTATAGTTACATTGCATCATTTGGACATGCGATTATGTTATATGTTATTGCAACGAGAGAATATGTGAAGCCAGTTGTATGTGGTGTAAACGCCATGCCATATCCATCTCCCCCACAAAAAAAAAACATGAGAGTTGGTGCGACATGGAATGATTGGGACATCATAGATTATTAAGTTTCCACCAAATGCAAAAGGGTAATCATTTCGGATTCCATCTAAAGAAATTAAAAAACACCAAACTTTCAAAATATAATTAATTAGAGTATTAGGCTGAAACTATATAAGTATTTTTTTTCTTCCAATGTTTCTAAACGAGTCTTGCAGTGCCGGACCACTAATCATGACAGGCCAAGAACTTTGCCCTGAAAGAGAATGCACCAATTGAGATAACCTTGGTAGATATTCAATCAAATAAGCTTGAAAATGAAACAAAGAAAGAACACGTCTAAATAATAATAAGGGTCTGGAAAGAGCTAAAGAACCTGAGATTCTTGTTGTCTTCGGGCAAATTTGGAATCTCTGTAAGATCGATCTGAAGAGCTTCGGACCAAAAAAACTGCGATGGAGAAGTGGCGTTAGGGTTTCCCCGCCGGTAACTGTTCTTCGAAAGGTTCAAGAAATTTTCTCGGGTTTTCTCGGAACATGGCTGATCGAACACTTTCCTTCCTTCATGATACACCATGTCCAAGACCTCTTGAGGAACTCCGTGGTTCACAACCTGGAAGAATCCCCACTCGCTCGCCGCTTCAACCATCTCTTCCACGCATCTTTCGTGCTCGATCTCGCCCGAAAATAGACGGCTGAGATCGATCAAAGGGAGCGTTGCATCATCGCCTTGAACAGGGGGGAGCTTCTTTGGAACGTTTGATCTTGAGCTATACATTTTGAAGATTGAGTTGTATGCCTTCTTGTATGGAGGATCCTGTGACATATATATAGCAGAATGAAAAAAAGGAAATATGAATTTCATGTAGTAATGCCTCATGTTGATTATGTGGTAACATATACACACACACATATATATATATATATATATATATATAGATAAGTTGTTCACGGAAACTACAAGATGAATTACAATATTATCCTTGCACGAATAACTCAACTGCTTTCCTTAAAAGCACATGTTAACCGTTGGTTGTAAAAACCAGTGTCTTTCTTCGTGTTAGAATTCTAACTTCTAATTTTATTCTAATATCCAAATTTGTAAGATTCTATATATTATAATAGCCAAATTTTGCAAAATGACAAATCGACGTATTGTGACAATTTTACCAACTAAATTTAAAAAAAAAAACAATTCAAAATAACGTCCTTCTCTTGGCCATTTTTACGAGCTTCGTTATTTTTTTTTTATAATTTGGAAGTTTATCGTATCTTTGGTCCAACTACATTTTGCAAAGGATCGGAGAAATCCATATGAATGTCCCTCCACAAGTGAAGATTCAAAACTGGTTTGGGAATGAGCTTTCCTCATTTTCTTACCCGTCAAGCCACTCAACTTGAGTTACAAGCCTTGTTACTAATGATTAAACTGCGAAATTTTTGAAAGTTTGGATATTAAAACAAGGATTTAAGAGTTGAGAGATTAAAATTAGGGAAAATGACCTTTTTTAATTCATTTAATTCACAAGTAAAATACCGAAAAAATGTTTTTCCTTCTTCTTGTGAGATCATTATTGGATTAATCACATCAAATTATCTGAACATCTACCGTAAGTATTTTTTTTAGGAAAATTCCCAAAAAAATCATCCAATTTAGAGATAACTAACAGATTTATCACGAACTTTTAAAACATTCATATTCATACTGAATTTTAATTTTTTTTTAAAAAAAAATCATTCATAATTTGAATTTTAACAGATTCTTCATTGGCACCGAATTAAGTTTGACACATAGACAAAAAATATTTACGTGGCGCCCTACGTGGTATGTGCTAACTCGCCACGTAGGATACACATTAGATTAATAATAAAAAATTATAAAAAAATTTAAAAAAATTTAAAAATTTTAAAAAAAAATTAAAACAAATTAAAAAAATTTTAAAAAAAATGTAAAAGTTGAAATTTGTAAAAATTGAAATTTTTAAAAATTTCCAAAATTGTAAAAACATTGTAAAAAATTGTAAGGAAATTATAAAAAATGTAAAAATTATAAAGAAATTGTAAAAATTGTAAAACAAATTGCAAAAATTTCCAAACATTGTAAAAAATTGTAAGCAAATTGTAAAAGATGTAAAACTTTAAAGAAATTGTAAAAATTTTAAAAACATTGTAAAAAATTATATATAAATATAATTGGTGGAGGTGATATATATGAAAGGAATGGTAATTGAAAAAACGATTTCATAAAAAATGTTGTAAAAATCGGAATGGAGTGGAGATTTTTAAATCGGTTTTTAAAATTTTTACAATTTCTTTACAATTTTTACCATTTGTTTACAAGTTTTTTACAATTTTTTCAATTTTTTATAATTTTTTTACAATTTTTACAATTTTTATATTTTTTACATTTTTTATTATTAATATGACGTGTATCCTACGTGGCGAGTTAGAACATGCCACGTAGATGCCACGTAAGCATTTTCTGCCTACATGTCAAATTTAATTCGGCACCAATGAGAAATTTGTTAAAACTCAAATTCTGAATGATTTTTAGAAAAAAAAAATCAAATTCAGTATGAATATAAGCGTTTTAAAAATTCGTGATGAATCTGCTAGTTATCTCTAAATTGGATGATTTTTTTGGGAATTTCTCTTTTTTTTTAATTGGGTCCTAATTAAAACCTTGCCATAGACTAAACCCTTTGAAGTCTTGAAATCTTCATCGGCCTTAGAATACGATTTGGCTCTTCTTGATAATCAAGATCCTAATCATGTCTTTTGGCCCTTAAATTAATCATCAATGGTGTATTCCATTTACATGTTATATATGACACAAAGAAATTCATTGTCTTTGAAGGGTTGTCTCTTAACGAGGTTGTAATAAACTTCGTTAACCACTGCACCACCCCTTGCCCGACGATATCAATCGGCAATGCCACACCCATTTTCTACACGATATTGTGTTCGGACCTCTTGATTTCAGGGGATATATATTTCAATATCAAAACGTTTTGCGAAATCCGCATCTCCCACGTCTTTTGTATTGGTGGGTATTTCGTCTAATTCAAGATTTCGTTTCTTGATTTTCACCTAATCGTCCTTAAAACATCAGTACTTAGTCTGCTTTTAAAAATTCATCATGAAAACAAAGTCAGCCCTAGAATCTCTTGACATTTAATGATGATGTCATGCCATGCACTCTTGATGGGTTTCTCGCCATATAATATATACAATTTTTTATTTTTTCAAACGGTTCTCATTCATCCAAGTCTCTCATGTAATATACTATAAAACAAAGAACATTGAATTTGGACGACGGGGAGATGGATGTAATTCGGAGGAGTGTATCTAGTCTGGTTACTATAAAGGTGGATCGTTTTTCGTATTTTATAATATATGTTGGGAATCAAACTAGGGCCGAATCTCAGATTCTTTTATAATTGCTGACTTTCGCTTTTTAATAACGCAGTTTTTTTATTTAATTTATTGACAAACGAGAAAATATTATGAGAGAGTGTAACAAGAATACGGATTAGACTATATACAAGATTATGATTTTTTATATATATATATATATATATACATATATATATTCATTCTTGAACGGAATAGTAATTGATTTTCTTTTTTGATAATATTGGGGAACCCCGTGACTACCTACTCTTACAAACGGAGACGAACTGGCCACCACCCGCGCCTAACGGTCCCCATGGATCTCTGTCCGCCGAACCTAGCCACCAAGCGCGCCTAACGTTCGGGCCGTAGTTGAGCTTAGGAGCCTGCGGGTCAAACCCCAAGCCCACGACGCACGAGCCTGCAACACACGCATGAGATGTAAATCAGCCCATTAGGATAGGCTGACAGGCGAGAATGTCAGAGGAAGAGAGAGCGACGGGAGGAATCGATCCCCCACCTCAAGGAGTTGCCCCCTGCCCTCTGCCACCTGACCTGGCCCTGAAGAGCAAATAGTAATTGATTATTTCCAATTCCTTTTGTTATTAACAACACTTTCAGTCTATGAACAATTTTAAATTCACATAAACCGATATTTGAACCCCGGAGAAAGTGGGTGCCGAGAGGCATGTTTTTCCTCACAAGTGTACTAAACGCCACTTATATTTAATATTCAAAAATATTTTTTGATGGACCAACCTGCTAACATTATGACATTCATCACTTTCCAACGAAAAAGAAAATATCATTTATACGGTTTATATGGGATAAAAGCAAAGATTATCAACATTTTTCAGGTGGCTGTGGCAAATCTAACCCCAAGCAATCAAGAGAAAACACGTGAAAATTATTTTTACCCGGGGCAAAACTGTAATTATTTTAGATTCGCAGACTGTATAAATCAAACCAATTGGATTATATTTTGATAGATTCTTTTTTTATATATACAATGCACTGTTAGAAAATAACCTTCAAGGCCATCTAATTTTATCCTCTTGTTGACTGTCATTTCATGCCCTATTTGTCCTCTTTGTTTAAAAAAAATGATTTATTATTTTTTTATTATAATTTTGCGATCCAATTGTTTTCATGTCAATGTCCACAAAAAGTAAAATTTTATGAATTTTGTTTTTGTTTTTTTTTAAAGGCGAAATAGACCCACCAAAACTTAACTGGCCATTGGTTTTCCACATCCTCAAATTTACATTTCACCACTCAGACAAAAGACAATGATTATTTAATGTCGGCCCATTAGGAGCTTGACACTTGTACGAATGAGGCTTCACTCTCTTTTATAACGTGTTTGCCTATTTTGTCTTTTTGTATGCGTTTTTGGAGTCATTTGCTTTTTCCAATTTTGGGAACTTAATTTATTTTTTTTTACGGGAAAAAAAGGAAATTACCTGTTCTATAATTATGACCCTTTTGCTTGCTTGTACGATTTTATGTTGTAGTTTATCTCTTGTACCGAATCCCATTTTGAATAAAAATCTAGATATTGTCATTTTTTTAATGTTATATTAGATTTGGTGAATTTTGTTATAACAAAGAATTTGTATTTTTTTTTTTTTGTAAATCTGTAATCCTATTAATTTCGTATATAGGAAGACATGGATTACTTAGTTAACGATATGCTTAAGTGGTGTATTAGTGGCAGTTAAGACATGATTAGATTAGTTGAAAAACTTAGTCTACATAATGACTTTTCTTTGTAAGATATAGTGATCCCTTAAAGTACTTGTGTTGTGTATATTTTGTTATTAAATATATATATATATATATATATACATATATATATATTATATGGCATTTGTCGTCTAGTGGAATGAGGAAGTAGTGTTGTGTATATTTTGTTATTAAATATATATATATATATATATACATACATATGTATATATATTATATCGCATTTGTCGTCTAGTGGAATGAGGTCGGCATGCAGCATGTATGTGCGATTATGCTGAAAGCATAAAAACATAAACAGCCTGTGGTCCAACAAGAATACTTGGACCAAAATCAAACATAGAGAATCAGAGGATAATTGAGGGCCACTCTTCGTATATGTATGTACATACATATATATACATCTATATATATATATATAAACGACAAAAACCAAACCAAATCCGAATTCAAAATATATTTTTTTATTTTATTTCATTACATTTTGTCTCTAATACCGAATAATCTGAACCGGAATTAACAAATCTGTAAAAAAACATTAAAAATTGAAACCTCTATTGTTTTACTATGAATCATACTACGGATGTTCATTTTCCAACTAAAATGAAAATTTTAATTTTGAATACGACAATCATTTATTATGATTACATCTTACACACACAAGTTAAATTAAGTTATTTAGTATCATGGTTATTTAAGAAGATATAAAAATCTCAAGTTTCAATTTGAAAATCTCAGATTTCATTGATTATTAGCTCGTTGTTATCTAAAAATGTAACAATATAGAATACTTGGACCAAAATAAAACATAGAGAATCAGAATAATTGAGGAGAGCCACTCTTCGGATATGTATACACACACACACACACACACGCATATATATATATATATATGTATATATAATGTCTAGAATATTTGTTCATATCCACAAGCGTTCTGTGGCAAAGCTTGTAAACTGAATAAGTTAAACGACAAAGGAGACTAATAAGCTTTTAGCTTATGAGCGAATCAGAGCTTCTTATTAATCAATTATTCTCCATACAACCATATGTATACACACACACACACACAAAGAGATACAACCAAATATTGAAAAATAGAACAAATTGATAGATATGAAAAGATATGCAGAAGAGATAGAAATGTGAGCCTAAATATTAATTTGGATAGTTGTGAACAAGATAGAATCAAAGATTTGATAACGTCTATGAAATCAATTTGAACCCGATGAAATGGATTATTGAATCTTAGTTAAAATCTAATCAATTTGGTAAAAATGTATCGAAATATTTGATCCACACCAAATTAAAATACAGATTTTTTAAAATTGGAATATTTTGTCAACATAAAAACCAAATCCGAATCAAAACAAAATAGGTTTTATTTCATTTCATTACATTTTGTCTCTAATACCGAATAATCTGGAACGGAATTAACAACATTTGAAATATCTATTGTTTTTAATATGAATATTCGATTTAGATAATCCAATTATCATGATTGATTATTATATTTACTATAATATAACATAATGTCTCAAAGTGAGTGCAATGGATGTTAATTTTCCAACTAAAATGAAAATTGTAATTTAAAGATGACAATTATGTGTGTTATGATTACATCTTACATGCACAAGTTAAATTGGCTATTTAGGTCATAGTTATTTAAGCAAATATAAAAATCTCTAGTTCAATTTGAAAATCTCAGATTTCATTAATTACTAGCTCTTTTTTCTCTAAAAATTATTATTATGTAACAATATATATATATATACACACACCTAATATTACACCTTGTTTCATGTAATACATAAATAATTCACTGTTATTATCCAAAAAATATTACAATTAAGAATGAAAAAGTAAACTCACACGATATTGCTTTCAAAAACTTTCCAACTGATTCTATTCATTTGTAAAGAACATGAATTACAACTCTTTTTTGTTCGAGCATAATCCATCCCAAGAACACAACTCCCCCTGAGTTTGTTCCCCCTTTACAACATGAATTCTATCAGCCCATACACTATGTGTGCCTCGCACACCCCGTGTAACTCTAGACTCGTCTAGGCCCTTTAAGTGGTTCGTCTGTTTTTGAAGGCCCCCTCATATGCACTTCACTCTCTCTCAAGTATCACTCACCCGTGTTTTCCACACCTATGATTCTCCAGCTCGTTTGCTCTTTCTCTCTTTTTCTCACTACAAACAAAATGCGAAATTCCAACGGATTTTTCCAACGGATTTCCAACGGCATACCGTTGGAATAATTCCAACGCATTTCTAACGGCTTTCCAACGGACGTCTAACAGATTCGTCCGTTAGAAATCCGTTGGAAATTTCCAACGGCATATCAACGGATATTTGAGTTGGAAAATTTCCACGTATATTCCAACGGATTTGCGTTGGAAATAACGTTCGACGAATTTCAACGGCAATCCGTTGAAATTATCCGAACGTTATGAAACGCGGCAATAATTCCAACGGATATCCGTTGGAAATAATCGAACGTTATAACGTTCGTAATATTCCAACGGATATTCGTTGGAAAGTGTAACGGTAACGAACTTTTCAACGGATTTCCAACGGATATCCGGATTTCCAACGGACGTCTAACGGATTCATCCGTTAGAAATCCGTTGGAAATTTCCAACGGGATATCAACGGATATTTGAGTTGGAAATTTTCCATGCATATTCCAACGGATTGCCGTTGGAAGTAACGTTCGACAAATTCCAACGGCAAGCCGTTGAAATTATCCGAACGTTATGAAATGCGGCAATAATTCCAACGGATATCCATTGGAAATAGTCGAACGTTAAATATTCCAACGGATATCCTTTGGAAAGTGTAACGGTAACGAAAGTTTCAACGGATTTCCAACGGAAAGTTTGTCTATTTAAAGCATCCGACCATATTTCGCCCAAACCACTCTCTAAATCATTCTTATACTATTCTTACACCAAAAATTCTCCTAAAAATGACATCTTCAACAAATCCGAATATTCGTTCGTCCCGACAGTGGATATACGAAAGAGTTGATTCGATTACAAAAGAGGTAACGCAAGAATTCATTAACGGTTTGGAACAGTTTATGAATTTTGCTTCTATGCAGCCGTTGTGTCAAGAACGTGGAAAAATGCTATGTCCATGTACAAGTTGTCGCAATTTTAAATATCGTAGTCCAGAAGATGTTTGTAAACATCTATTTCGAAGGGGATTTGTCGAAGATTATTATATTTGGCGATTTCATGGAGAAGAAGTTCGGACAATCACAACGGGACAACATGTCTCGGCCGAGCAGAGGTATGATGTAGATGAAGATGTAAGAAATCCTTATGTTGAAATGGTGACAGATGCTTTTCCTGGGGCGCCATTGGCTGAGCAAAACTTATCACAAGATCAGGAGGAGCCAAACGTCGAAACAAAATGGTTTTTCGACATGTTGGATATGGCAAATCATCCTATCTATGAAGGATGTAAAGAAGGTCAGTCACGTTTATCTCTTGCATCAAGATTGATGAGTATGAAAACGGATTACAATGTCACCGAAAATTGCATGGATTCATTTTGTCAAACGTTGCGTGAATATTTACCTGAAAATAACGAAGCTCCGGAATCGTATTATGATACGAAGGCTATGTTGAAGAATTTGGGAATGCCTTATGAAAAGATTGATGTTTGCAAAAATGGTTGCATGCTGTACTGGGGTGAAGAAAAAGAATTGGTTAGGTGTAAATTCTGTGGGACTAACAGATACTGTCCGAGTAAGAATGTACGGAGACAAACTCCGTATAAAAAGATGTTCTATATGCCGGTATCGTACAGATTGAAGCGTTTTTATGAATCTCAACAAACGGCTTCGCATATGAGATGGCATGCCTCGCATTCTACCGTTGATGGAGAAATGCAACATCCATCTCATGCTTTGGCGTGGAAAAACTTCAACATGGTATTTCCTCAATTCGCTGCTGAGCCTAGGAATGTGTATCTTTGTTTGTGTACTGATGGATTTAGTCCGTACGGACAGTCTGGTATGCAGTATTCATTATGACCCGTTATACTTTCTCCGTACAACTTACCACCTGAGATGTGCATGAAAAGAGAATTTATGTTTTTGACATTGTTGATTCCTGGGCCAGAACATCCGAAGAAGAGTTTTGATGTGTATTCTTTTTCTTCATTTTTCAGTCGGTCTTTCAAATAAGGGCCGCATCTATAGATTAGGAGGATTGCAGCGAGATTTGTTTGATGATTTCGGTGCAGCAATTTCTCCTGGCATGCAGAGCGATCTCGAACAACAACGGCGGATCGAGACACTCGAACAACAGCTTGCGGCGACGAGGCAACAAGTGAATAACCTCAAACAAATTGTTGAGCTTATGCGGGGTGATCGACCACTCCACAATACGCCGCCAAGCTTGAGAGCAGAAACGACGGCATGTAATCTCGGGACCAGCGAAGACGAAGAAACCCGTAGTGCCAATTAATTAATATTTTTTGAAATATTTTATATTTTCTGTAATATTTGAACAATTTTTTTTATTTTAATATTTTAATTTTATTTTTGTTTTATTATATATATATTTATTAATATATAATATATATAAATATAATAAAAAATAAAATAAATATTTAAAAATAAAATAATTATTATTTTATTTTTAAATATTTGTTTTATTTTTTTACTAACTGTTTTTCGTTTTCCAACGGATTTTCCAACGGATAACCGGTGTAATTTCT
>NW_010966021.1:1129409-1130854 GCF_000463585.1 Tarenaya hassleriana | reverse complement strand
CCGATAATGTTCACCCGAGGATACACGTTTCACACTTACGATCATGGGAAACATAAATCCACGTTCAATTACGGAGTTTGTATAAAAAGCGGGTCATCGGAAGATCCTGATTTCTTTGGGGTTCTTCGTCAGATTTTCCAACTCCAGTATCCAGGATTAGTCGGGTTGAAAACAATCATATTCAGATGTGATTGGTTTGATACAACGTCGGGACGCGGCTCACGGAAAAATCGATGGGGAGGTATTGACATAAACCCGAAATGTTCATATGCAAAGTACGATCCTTTTATACTTTCAGATCATGCAGACCAGGTATGCTTCATTCTATATCCGAAACATTCTACGACATCGGTGAAACGGCGACAGGAAGATCAATGGTCGGCTGTTTTGAAGATTAACCCACGAAGATTAATCGTGGATTCGTCGTCGACAACACAAGATCTCGATGAGCCAATGCAAGAGCAACTCGAAGATCCGGTTCTTCCCATCCGACTAGATGATGATTACGACGAGACACTTGCACTTCCTGACATAGACGACGAGTTACTTGATGATTCGTTACACGTACAAGACGATATAGACGAATTCGTTTCGGACCATGATACAACTCCGGATGATGAAAGTGATGAAGATTCTATGTAGACTTATTTGTTTTTATTGTTTTCATATGTATTTGTATTTTGAAAAATCTATCATATTTATTTGTATGTTTGAGATTTTAAATTTTTTTTTTAAAAAAAAATTGTTAAATTCCAACGGGCATCCGTTGGAATCGAATCGCAGAATTCGAATGATCACATATATTCCAACGGACGTCCGTTGGAATCGAAGCGCACCAATCGAATCGACACCAGAATTACAACGGATATCCGTTGGATATTTCCAACGGACACCCGTTGTAATAGCTGAAACATTGAATCGTTCTGATAAATTCCAACGGATGCCCGTTACATTCCTCATTTCCAAGGGGCATCCGTTGGAAATTCTGAAGCATTAAATCCGTTCGACGCACCTGGCGTCCATCGCGTCATTCCAGAATATTTCCAACGGATGCCCATTGGAAATGAGGAATGTAACGGGCATCCGTTGGAATTTATCAGACAACATTAAATGCGCCCAGAGATTTCCAACGGATACCCGTTGGAAATCCATTAGAATTTTCGATTATATAAGGGCGAGCGGCCCATTCTTCTTCATCATTCCTCCACATCTCAAACAAAAAAAAACGAGCAAAAAAAAACGAGCAAAAAAAAAAACTCAACAAAAAAAAAACACAAAATGGTAATTGGTTTTCAATTCTTGTTCAATTCTTTAATATTTATGTTTTGTATTAATAACTAACTATTGTTTTTTTATAAGTTTCGTAGGCGATTTTCTGGTTCCGGAGGATTGTTAGCGGGTTCTTCTGGAGCACCGCCACCGCCGCCACCACCACATTCTCGTCT
>NW_010966021.1:1128729-1129153 GCF_000463585.1 Tarenaya hassleriana | reverse complement strand
TTTTTTAAAGCAATCTTTTCGGTGGAAAAAAAAGCACACCGATAAAGTTTACAAAGAGTTCAACCAGCTGGGTATGCAGCGGTTGAAACAAATGATGAACAATGCCAAACGCCGTCATCAGCTGCATGGACTGCCACCGGAGTGGGCGACAAATGACTTGTACCAACAGCTTCTTACGCATTGGAACTGAGACCATTTCAAGAACAAGAGTTCCAAGGCGAAACAAAGTCGTCTGTCCCAAAAAATCGAGGGTGATGGGCCTAATCGTCATAACTCCGGTGCTAAATCATTCAAGAATAGGCAAAAAGAGATGGTATTTATTTAAACTTTAATTTAATTTTTAATTAGTTTTTTAATTGTAGATTTTTTATTATGTTAATAATATATATATATAGGAGAAAGAAATGGGGAGAACGCCATCAAT
>NW_010966021.1:1128078-1128571 GCF_000463585.1 Tarenaya hassleriana | reverse complement strand
TGCTATGTGGAGGTAAAACTTAAAATAATTCATTTTTAAATATTATATTTTAATATTTAAATAAGGGCCGCATCTATGGATTAGGAGGATTGCAGCGAGATTTGTTCGATGATTTCGGTGCAGCAATTCCTCCTGGCATGCAGAGCGATCTTGAACAACAACGGCGGATCGAGACACTCGAGCAACAACTTGCGGCAACGAGGCAACAAGTGACTAACCTCGAACAAATCGTCGAACTTTTACGGAGTGATCCAAGCTCGGGAGCAGAAACGACGGCACGTAATCTCGGGACTAGCGAAGACGAAGAAACCCGTAGTGCCAATTAATTATTATTGTTGAAAATATTTTATATTTTTGTAATATTCGAATAATTTTTTTTTAATGTTTTAATTTTATTTTGGTTTTATTATATATATATATATATATATATATATTATATATATTAATATATTAATTTTATTAATATATAATATATATAAATATAAATAAAAAA
>NW_010966021.1:1095546-1128043 GCF_000463585.1 Tarenaya hassleriana | reverse complement strand
CCCGTCGGAAACTAGTCACGGATGTCCGTTGGAATTTCCGTTGATATATTCCGACGAACAAATCCGTTGGAATTCCGTTGAAAATATACCACGGAAGAACCGTTGGAAATCCATTGAAATATTCCAACGGATGAAGGCGTTGAAATTCCGTTTAGAATTTGCCACGGAATTCCAACGGATCTGCATTTCTAACGACTGATTTCCAACGGATATATCCGTTGGAAATCCGTTGGAAAAGTCGAATTCCAACGGATTTTCGGCCATTTCCAACGGATTTGCCGGTTGAAATTTGGGGTTTTTTTTGTAGTGTCTGTTCTGCTGGGATGTCTTTCTGTAGCTCACACGTATTGTATTTATGCATAACTCCTCTTCTTGTTTCCAATATTTTGTTCAATATCTTCTTTTCCTTTTTCTTGAAGTTTATTCCTTTTGCTTGATCTTTCCATTTTTTTTCAATGGCATGTTTCATTTTCTCTTGCAAGTCATTCCCATACTGATTGTTCCTTCCATTTCTTCACATTGACCTGTTTCGTTTTTGCTTGAGATCTTCTAGATATTGAATCTTCGCTTGATACTCTTTACAACATTAACATTCTCCCCCTTTTTGACTTTATGCTTATACAGACTTATACTTGAACACACATTCATCCACTTTGCTTCTCGATATCGTCCTCAACGACTTCAACCATGCATATTCGCTCCGCATCTTCAACCGTACACCTTTCTGATCCTTCTCCTCTTGTATCATTTCTCCCCCTAGGTGTATGGCCATATACCTTCCGAGCCATTTCTCCCCCTGTGTATGAGCATAAATTCAAAATCATATCTGAGCTTTTGATTGCTCAATTCCAGGTCTGTGTCTTAGAATCCTTGGCAGAATTTCTGAAACTTTGGCTATCAATCCATGTGTAGCAATTGCTTGATGTCCTTTGCCCACTTAAAATACACGTGTTTTCTGTATTGGTCACCCAGCATGCATCCTTTGTGAACGAACTCCATGCCATTATCACATAGTTGACTTATGCTGATCAAATTAGCTTTTAAGCCATGTACGACCTTGACATCCGTCAGCTTGGATACTCCACCACATTCCAGAGTTCCTTTACCAATGATCTTCCCTTGTTTTCCATCTCCGAATGTGACATCGTCACTTGTCAAACCTACTTCAAAATCTGTCAACAGCTTATGACGTCCTGTCATGTGTCTTGAACACCCGCTATCCAAATACCAGACACCATCTCCACTCGTTTGTTTAGACATACATGAAACATTGCATGACACATCGGATTTACGAATCCACCTAAGATTCTTCGAAGGATGAGACATATAAGAGTGATTCAAGTTCGAATGAACATACCAATTAGAGTTCCTTTTCTGTCGTAGATAATAGGAATTCCTTCGAATATGTCATCTC
This sequence comes from Tarenaya hassleriana, assembly GCF_000463585.1. Classification (NCBI taxonomy): domain Eukaryota; kingdom Viridiplantae; phylum Streptophyta; class Magnoliopsida; order Brassicales; family Cleomaceae; genus Tarenaya; species Tarenaya hassleriana. The sequence goes on along the minus strand of NW_010966021.1, from coordinate 1,126,629 downwards.
TTCCCACAGTAATAGCAGTTTCTATGCTCTTTTTGCTTCTGAGAGATTGGCAGATCCACTTTAGCTCTTGGGGTATTTCTGACAGTACCAAAAGTACTTCGTACCAAGTCAGGTACTTCTCGTTCAAGATTTCCTCCAGACACAAATGTTGGGTGATATTGCTCCTTTCCCGCATATCCAAGCCCCGATCGATCTCGCGCACTCCTTCCCTGTCCAAGTAGATGATCCAACTTACTAGTTCCACTTCCAAGAAGATGAAGATTTTTCTTGGTCTCTTCAATCTGACATCTCATGAGCGACGCTTCTTTTTCTTTTTGGGACAGTTGATGTTGAGTAGATGTCAGTTGGATCCGAGTATTTCTAAGTTCCTTCTCCAACCGCTTCTTCTCATCCAACAAATATATGTTCATTCGAACTAGTTTCGTCATTTCTTTGTATAAGTCATCCTCAATTATTTCTTCATCATCACTTGAATCATCTTCCAGTGTTTCTTCTCTGTCTTCAATGATTCCAAAGAATGCAACAGAGTAAGAAACTTCTTCATCGTCGTTGTCCAACTCGGTTTCCTCCTGCTCATGGGTGACAAGTGATTTTTTGTACTCCATCTCGGTATGCCCATAATTAGTTGAGTCAAATATTGCATGCTTCCTTAGTGCTTGCATCTCCTTGTATTCACCCATCGTGTGAGACTGAATCGTACACCGATATGAGAGGAAAAAATTCCTACGATCAGTGACCCCTGCTCTGATACCAATTGAAAAAGTAAACTCACACGATATTGCTTTCAAAAACTTTCCAACTGATTCTATTCATTTGTAAAGAACATGAATTACAACTCTTTTTTGTTCGAGCCTAATCCATCCCAAGAACACAACTCCCCCTGAGTTTGTTCCCCCTTTACAACATGAATTCTATCAGCCCATACACTATGTGTGCCTCGCACACCCCGTGTAACCCTAGACTCGTCTAGACCCTTTGAGTGGTTCGCCTATTTTTGAAGGCTCCCCTCAGATGCACTTCACTCTCTCTCAAATATCACTCACCCGTGTTTCCCACACCTATTATTCTCCAGCTCGTTTGCTCTTTGCTCTCTTTTTCTGTTCTGCTGGGATGTCTTTCTGTAGCTCACACGTCTTGTATTTATGCATAACTCCTCTTCTTGTTTCCAATATTTTGCTCAATATCTTCTTTTCCTTTTTCTTGAAGTTTATTCCTTTTACTTGATCTTTCCATTTTTTTCGATGGCATGTTTTATTTTCTTTTGCAAGTCATTCCCTTACTGATTGTTCCTTCCATTTCTTCACATTGACCTATTTTATTTTTGCTTGAGATCTTCTAGATATTTAATATTCGCTTGATACTGTTTACAACATTAACAAAGAAGAAACAAATCATATGCTTATCTGAACATTGTTTATAAATTCATATCATAAACAAAAAAAAATATAGAATAGATAAGTTTAAATGGACAAGATGAAAATTTTAACAACTTCATCATTTTTTTTTCTGAATTCTAAAAGAATACCACACTAAAAAAAGGCACGGCTTTTTTTTTTTTTCCTTCAAAGAAGATATATACAAGTTTTCAGTTTATTGAAATATTTTGTTATTAGGCCTTCATTAATTTATTTTGTTATAGGCCTTGTTTTTTTTTCAAGGCTTGCCTTAAGCCCAAACTCGCAATTATTTGATTTTTTATGTAACATTAAAATAATAGTCAAACCGCTGTTTCGATTTCGGTTTTCTTCGGTTTGGAGAAGAATGTAAACAGAAGTAGGAATCATTTGGTTGGAGTTTGTTTTTTTTGCTCTGTTTTAATGATATAAAATATGATTTTTTTTCTTTAAATAAATATCATTTTCTGTTTTTCCATCTTGTTTTTTTTTTCGATTTAACAATATTGATTCAAAATAAACAAAATTAAAAGATAAATTAAGTTCGCTTCGTTTCCATTTTATTTTGGGTGATGAGTGAGATTACTGACGGGCCAATCGCACCTATCTTAGACCTTGTTCTAGGGTAGGGGTGGGCGAACGATCGGTTTCGGGTTAATCGATTATGGTTATTTCGGGTTCGGTTATTTTGGTTTATGAAAACTCATAACCAAACGGTTAATTAATTTGGAACCGGGGCGGTGAGAAAACATAACGGAAGCGATCAATTCAAAGTTAAACCCGACATGAAGAAATAAATTGGAACCGGTTTACGACAAAATCCAATGATCATTAATTTCATGGACGCGCTCCAAATATATATATAGGAATGTTATAACCATTGAGACGTGCAATGGGAAATTTAGTAAGTTATGTTTTTAAGCGATTAGGATCTACGTTATTTCGTGGGAGCAAGTTTTAATTAAAAACGTGTAGATCACAAATTTTAAATATGTTAGATTTCATTTCATCAATCATAACAAATCTAGGTTTGAGTGTTAATGTTAATATACCTTTCTTGCGTCATGTTCTTGATATACATTTGCCGAAAACAAAAGAATTTTTTTTTTCTTTCTAAAATTATATTTGAATATCTAACTCTTTAGTTGGGCAATATATATATATGTATTAACAAAAAAAAAACATTTACGATGATATTTTGTCTTTATCACCAAGGATAAACAAAGGACTAAAAATATAGACGTAATAAATCAAATGTGAAAAAACAAAAACAGGAAAAATATTGAAAATAAATTCCAGATTGGAGACGAAAAGAACAAAAAACCATGAAGGAAGCAAGTCACTGAAGATTCCAAAAGCAAAACGGTGATGAACTCTCTCTCGCGTTTATGCTTTGCTTTAGTTCTCAAGAAATCAAGAAAAAGAAACTCAGAATCTGCAAAAAAGAAAAAAGCCATTAAAAAGCTTCACTGCCACATCTCCCATGGCTTCCATATAAACCCTATCCGCACCATCTCTCCCTTCATCTCAAAAACCCGAAAACAAACACTCAAATATCTCCATTGGTCAGCTTCTTCTTCTTCTTCTTTGATCAGCCCAAAATGGCCAGAGTTCAACAGAAGAACACGATCTGTGGGTTTGGCCTCTTGTGTCTTTTCGTGATTGTTCAAAGGGCTTGTGCTCGGGAGTTCATGGTCGGAGGATCGAAGGGTTGGACCGTTCCCTCGGATTCTCAGATGTTCAATCAGTGGGCCGAGCACAACCGCTTTCAGATCGGCGACTCTCTAAGTAAGTTCTCACACACTGTCCCATTCGGTAAATAGGTTAAAACTTAGTTCGCTTCATCGTCAAGAAACATTTCTCGGGACAGCTCACACACATTTTCCGAAAGTCCTCGTTCGGATTCATGATCACGCAATGAAAAATCCGTATATACCAAATATTCAATCGGGTTTATATCGATTTCTAATCAGTTTCGTTCACGTTTCTTCTCATCACAATGCATATTCCGCGTCCGCGATAGAAACATTAACTCCCAATTTTATTACTCTCAGTGTTTGTTTACTCACCGAACCAAGACTCAGTGCTCCAAGTAACAAAGGACGACTACAATGCCTGCAACCCGAACTCCCCCATCGCGAAATTCACCGACGGGCACACATCCTTCGCGTTCAATAACTCGGGACCTTACTACTTCATCAGCGGAAGCAAAGAGAATTGCCAAAAGAACGAGAAGATCTTAGTGATTGTAATGGCAGATAGAACTAAGAGTACACCTGTTTCTCCTTCTCCGTCTCCTTCAACTCCAGGGACCGCTCCCTCGGGTGCAATAGAGCCTTCTCCGCCCGCTCCCGGAACAGTCGAGATCACCCCGACGCCTCCTCCGACCCCCGAGTCGCCTAAAAACGCGGCAGCATCTTCGTTTTCGGGTCCTTACTCTCTGTTCCTCACCTCCATTGGATCTCTTCTTGGAGTTGCTATGGTAAGCTCTGCTGTTGTACCTTTCTAACGCTTGTTCCTTGGTTTTTATTTTCTTCTGCTTATGCTTTTGTTGTGTGAATGATGTTTTATTATTATTATTTTTTCATTTTGGTGGACTGTTTATAAATTTGGCGTGTTTTGTTGTTGTAACTATTGTTATTGTTCTCATGGAAAGGAATAAAATGCACCCTTTATGGGATGTTTATCATGTTGCTAAGAATAATTTCACCAATCAATACCTATGTATTTTTTATTTAAAGGAACAAAATCCTTAAAATTTTTTAAAATATTCAAAATCTCAATTATTTATAAGCGGTGATTTTCTTAATTTTTCTTTTTTTTACCTCAATTTAATGTATTTTTCATAATAACTTTTTAATATGCTATTGCTAACATACTTTATTTGGATTATAATGAAGAAATTAATAAATATAATAATTTTAAAAGTATTAATAGAAGATGACTGGTTATTGGGAGTTATAGATAATCCAAATTTTAATTAGATACTTTTAGGAAAATATTTTTTGGAGTTTCCCTTTTTGAAAACATAATATCTCACATTTTTGCCACTAACATTGTATCCTCTCCGTGCTCAAATCCCATTCCAAGTTCGCACATAGAATAATCATTTCATCGCATAGATACTATTATTCGTTTAAGATGATACTTAAATAAAGTAAATACAATGCAATTAGTAGGTGCTTGTACGGATTCTTTATCTTTTAAATTCGGCATTAAACGAGAATTTTGTAAAAAAAAAATACATTATTCAACACACCCGAGAGAAGCTTGCCACAGAGAAAAGAGAAGCATGAAGAGATGCTTGCCACAAAGAAAAAAGAACAAAGTTTCTTCTAATTCTCTGGTGTGAGTTTATATATTTTCCAACCAAAAGTAGCAGTTCAATGTGTTTTCCAAAAATTGAGGCTCTTCTCTATGGGTTTATAGTTTAAGTTTCACGGAAACTAACCTTTCAATCAAATGTTTTTCCCGAGTTCAACCTTCTTCATCATCCTGATCGTGTTGTGAAATATCGAATCTAGTATTCCCGCAACCTGAAATCCGAAACCGAACAGCATTGTCACGGATGGAATCCGTCGGAGAATCGATGAAGAATGACAGTTATAACGATACTAACCGTGAAAATGCCACCGATTATGGCACAAACGTTTGTGATGAAGTGCGAGAAGGACTTTGAGTTCTCGGTTATTAGCACCTGCGAAAAAAAAAACAGAGCATCGAGCGTTTTTAGACGTTTGAGATGGGCATTGATCTCTTTTTTTTTTTCCGACGTGAATGCGGAAAAAACCTGCATGGGAGAGAGCTCGAAGTGAAATTTCGCGACGGGTAAGTAGAAAGTCTGAGCCACGCTGCTGTGAGCTGTGTATTCGTATTCCTCGATCATTTTCTGTTCCCGACCGGATCTCAGTGTGATAACCTCTGTTTTCACAACTTGCAGGTAGTGTTCGATCTGAATTTCACATTACGAGAGATTAGAAAATCTCCATATGTGATCACATCTCGCTAGATCGGTCTAAGTTCGAGAATCTAATCTCGCGTTAAAGACGTGAAAAAATGCGCTTGGGGTTCAAGGAACTCACAGTAACATTGGCACCTAACTCTCGTTGATTGATGAATGCTCGTCCGTTAAGCCTGTCATGGCTTTGGCCGAGATAAGGCAGCAGTCTCCTCATATCAGTCAACAATCTCGGGGAAATCACTTTCCCGAAAGAGAGATGGGAAACGACGTGCGACATGTTCATTTGAGAAGTATCAAATGAATGAGATCCCGAACGAGCTGAAATGACGAGGTTTCCCGGAACCTGAGAGAAAAAGGACAAAAACACCCTTCAAAAGAACGCTAGGCGAAAATTGACGTTGCATAAAATCGATCACCACTTCACCAGGTTTTCCAATCTCGTTTTTCTGGGAAATTTACCTTCTTTACGCGAACATATCCTTCGATTCTGCAACCTCCTGTAACTGGTGCCTTCTTAAGAGTTGTCGATGCATTGTTATCAGATTTATCTTCCAAGGCTAGCTTCCGAGACTCTACATGAATCGATGCAACAAGTCCTTCTACCATCTGGAAGAAACAAAATCTCATTGCATGACCATTTTGAAGAACTTTCGCAGAGAAACTTGCATGAGAATACCATTATCGCGCAGAATCAGACACTCGTTTTGAAACGCACAACTCACGGACATAGACGATATTCGTATGAATGGATTTCTGATGATGTTGAACACATAATGATAAGTTTACCTTGACCAGGCTCTCTGTGTCACGATCTCCATAATAAGATTCATGCTCATGGTGCCCATGGTCCTCCCTGAAACATATGAAACCGATCCATTACGAAAATTTTACATGGAAGAAACCCGAATAGGGGAAAAAAGAGTCGATGTTTGGAGAATTGTATAGCGAATCGGTTATTATGAAACCGGCGGTTAAGAGGTAAAAAAATAACTTGACATATATACAAGCAGCACGTGTATACATCATATTAAGCATTAGAGCATCAAGAAAATGTAAATTAAATATTGTCGGTTAGAACTGAAAAAAACGTAACTAACTGTATTAACCACAGATGAGGACACAATCGGGAAAAAGTATGCAACTAAGATCTGGGCATGCAATAATATAAGCATGGTTAAGTAGAAGGCGTGAAGAATCACAACCAAGCAGATGTAAATTGATGCAGCTGGTCATGTACTATCTCACCTAACATCACTGCCTTTGCGGAAAATCCGAATGGATGGATATCCTTGTATATGATTCCTGAAGATACATTACGCAAATTGTGTTAGATTAATCTGGAAACTGATATGAGCACCAGGAAGTAAAATCGAAATTAAGCTTTTGGAGGGAAAAAAGCGCATCAATCCAGAGCAAAAGAGACTAAATTTTTCGGAAATGAAGGAACAAAAAGGATGGGAAAGATTAGCTCGAAACCACCTCCTACACAGAGCAGATTCTTCTGTGCAATCGACTTTTCCTAGAAGAACACGGCCATCAGTTTCAGGATTATATCTGCAGCAGAATATGAACATGAAGATGCTCCGAATACAAAAATTTCAGAAAGCTAGGTTAAAACTTCCATGGTGTACTGAAAATGAAAAGAGTAAAAGGCACACCTCTGTCTTATTATATTTGTTGCTTTCTCCCAAGATGGTTTCTGAAAGTTGTAGCAGGGAGACAAAAGAAACACAAGTCAAAACCAAACACGAACAGGTCATCAATGATAAGCTTTGAGACAACTACCCATCTCCCAGCAACACAAAACGTAATACACAAAAGTAAAAGCAACGTAATGTCTCTCTATAGAATTGCACGTCTAATGTGTTTCAGATATCCAAATTAAACTCGTGAAAAAGAAATAAGAGAGAGCTTTTCTCGTTCAGCCGAGTAGACTGAAGCATATATTATAAGTACAAATAAGAATATAAAGAAAAAAAACAGCTCCTCTTGGACCGACAATGCATGAGTTAAAAATAAGCATTAAAATGAAATAACAGAATTACCAGGCGATTACTCCAGTAGCACCACGGGGCATAAAAATTGACAACCAAAATTTGATAGCTGCATAGAAAAGTTCATTTGTATTAACCACATAAATTTCCACTAAAGAAGGCATATTTTCCTTGCAACCATCAGATGATACTCATATTTAGCATGTCCAATTCAACAGAAGCTGCCAACTTACTGATGTGAAAACGTCTCAAAGTTAGCACCGGTTAACATTACAGAACCATCAACAGTCTCTTCATTAGTTTCCTCGCCATGGTTGATGACATGTAACACAGGTCCTGAGTGAAATTCCGAACCAGTGGCCCTTAAGTGTGGATCAATTGGAAATTTGCGAATTGTTTTTGTTATATTCAACCTGTTCTGTAAAATTAAAGACAATAATCAGGGCCCAGCCAATTACACTAAGATTATACAGAGAAAGGCGGTAACTCTTATCATAAATTATGACATCAACTTTCACAGAGAAAACAGTGACCAGTGGACAAGGTGATAATATATATGAAGCTTCAGTCACATAATATAAAGTTTGCAGATTAAATTCTTTCTTTTCTTTTCTTTCCCTTGGGGTTCAAGGAACTCACAGTAACATTGGCACCTAACTCTCGTTGATTGATGAATGCTCGTCCGTTAAGCCTGTCATGGCTTTGGCCGAGATAAGGCAGCAGTCTCCTCATATCAGTCAACAATCTCGGGGAAATCACTTTCCCGAAAGAGAGATGGGAAACGACGTGCGACATGTTCATTTGAGAAGTATCAAATGAATGAGATCCCGAACGAGCTGAAATGACGAGGTTTCCCGGAACCTGAGAGAAAAAGGACAAAAACACCCTTCAAAAGAACGCTAGGCGAAAATTGACGTTGCATAAAATCGATCACCACTTCACCAGGTTTTCCAATCTCGTTTTTCTGGGAAATTTACCTTCTTTACGCGAACATATCCTTCGATTCTGCAACCTCCTGTAACTGGTGCCTTCTTAAGAGTTGTCGATGCATTGTTATCAGATTTATCTTCCAAGGCTAGCTTCTTCCCTAATAGTCTATTGCTAATAGTCCATATTTCTTAGCACTTCTCTCTAAAAGAAAAAAAACAAATAAGAAAGCCAGAATGCTAGAGAAATACAAGGTTCAGATCAAAGAGCAAGCTTTTCCTCATTTACTATATTTACTCGTTACACTATGGAATCAAATTCTATTGTCTAAGTGCATAAAGGTGAAACGACAATTTTGGGATCGGGACATAGCACCTGGCTTTAATAATAACACTACTAGTACTAAACACGGAATCTTCAAGGCATTACTTTTCATTGTTGGATAACAAAATCACCACGATCCTGCTGGGTACTGTCACATATAATCAAAGACTATACTGAAGAGGCTGTTATGGCTTCTCTTTGATATCCATCTGACAATTTACTCTACGGGCAACATCAAGATAGAAAGATTGACAACAGTCGTCAACAGTAACTTACAGTTCCCAACACGTCACTAACATCCACCGACGCAAATTCACATGAAAGTGCAGGAAAGCTACAAAAAAGTAAAAAAAAAAAAACCCATTAGATTATCATGAAAACAAACTCATATTCCTTCAGACAAATCAACCATGTGAAAAAGAGTCCGGAGAGAAAAAATCAACAACCGGTTTTATATGGAAAGAGACCCATATCTTTATGAAATGGATAGATAAATCCATGTTCATTGAAAACAGATAAATACTAGGGAGCAAGCAAGCTGATGTCATATACTAATTTTGCATTGAGAATACTACAAATGCTATAGCTCCTTTAACTCCTTAGCTAATCGGACAGTACTCGACAACTAAATGTATACACTAACGGCCCAACGGCAGACCAACATCCCCAACATCACCAAGGATTAAGATAACTACCACAATCTGTAACTAATGGTGACAGCAAAACATAATTAAAATTTATCGTTAACACAGAATAGAAATGAGACCCATTAATAGTTCAGAGAAGATTCAGACATCCATGCTGTAAAACATAATTTTTGCCCGTAATTAATTATAAACAGAATGTCTACCTGACGTTGAAGTCAATGCGTAAAAAGTCCCCATCAGAGCTTTTGTCAACTATTACAGATGTTGTAGTACTGATCGCCAAATAACTGCTCAGCTCCTGCAACACAGACATACATCAAAATCAAAACATTAGAACTCGGACAGACCAAAACATATCAGCCAAGATCCTTGTCATTGATCAGTCCACACAAAACTAATTCTTGACAACATCAGCCAAGAGGATCATAGAGATACTAACTGCATATGAACAACAATTACAATGAGCGAAAAGATTATTATATCCACAGATACAGAACGGGGATCATATGCAGGAGGGATCCAAGGATCAAATACACAAAACAGAAGAGTACCATTCCGAACAAAAAGATCATAGCGAGTGCCGCTACAATGGATAATCCAGCACCAGACAGAGACGCCTCCGTCAAATCTCGAGGGATTTTCCTAAAGAACCACAAAAACTCACGAAAGTCAAAATCGCAATCAACACAAAAATCACAACAGTAGAACCCATCTCAGACAACATAACCATCATCATTACTCTCAGTGGGTAAAAAGCCATCATCACGACTAAGAATCCATAGCAACCATTTCATGCAGGCACACGATGAATCGCGAAGCCCATTAACACAAAATGCGCAGCCAATTCGAGATTCAAACGGATTTTGAGTAGTCAAAACGCATAATCCATTACACACAAACCACATAGAGAACACGCAGTCGTATGCATCAAGTCCATAATCAAACTCTCTCCTTGAAATTCGGAACAAGAGCATGGAAATGCGAGAGGGGTGTAAGGACGATAATGACATACCTGTAGAAATCGACGGATTTGATCTTGTTGGTGGAAACCATGGCTGAAGAGGAAGGGAAGAATGGGCTCCACAAAACCCTAGATCAGATCTGGTGGAGCGAGTGAGGGATAGACGAAGAATGAGCTCTGTTTCTCTCTGACCTTCGTGATCCCCTGCGAATGGAGCCTTTCTGCGTTTCTATTCTTCGAATGAAGGAAAATTAATGTTTATTTTTTTTTCTTTTAGAAAAAAGGATTCGTAAAAAAAATATTTTTTTCCGGCTTTTTGATGCAAGCAAGTGGGCCGTTGTTAGATTTGGGGCCCGACGCGGCATGACATGATCCATGGTGACCGGTTGGTACGTGCAATTAGATTTTCCGGTTAAGTGCTGGTTTAATTAACTCGAAACACAAATTCATCTGATCCGGAAAATATGTCAAAAATGAAACGAAACAACATCGGATTCGGTTTTAGTTGAATGCACATATATAAACTAAAATTTAAATATGATTATTTAGTTAAAAAATGCTATGGAAATTCGAGACTTATGATTTGGTTTGTTCAGATTTTAACCTAGGCGAATTGGGTAATTCAATTAAAAAAAATAAAAAAGGAAAGATGCAACATTCAAAGTAATAGAGTGAATGCGGATCATAGACTAAAGGATAAGTACCAAATAGATTTTAATAGGAAATGTGACGTGGCCAAAAGATAAACTCTTTTGTGTGTGCATGGATATTATATATTGCATTGTATATACACATAAATATTTTAATTCCACTACATTTTTTTTACCCTTACTATGAATTTGTTTTTCTAATCACATATATCGAGAAGCTTTTTTAGAATTTTGCATTTCCGTTTTACAATTTTTTTTTCCATTTTTAGTGTGACGTCATTATATACAAATCGTGGTGGGTTTCGAGTGATTTTTTCCCATAACAAAAATCCGATAATAAAAAAAATTCTAAAAAAAATATTATCCGATAATTTGATTTTAAGAAAAATGATTTAAAATAATTTGAACTCTTAATCCATATAAGAAAACTACGCCGTTTTCTTCAGTTCGTTCATACAAATCCCGGGATTGGGAAGAGAGAGTTAATCAAAAGACAAGCCATGACGAGAGCTTTTCTGCTGAGAACTTTGACGAAGAAGAAGCAGTTCCATGTCTCTACTGCTCCTCAACCCCACTCCATATCCAATCTCTCTCGATTCGTAAGCTCTACAACCAAAGCTCTTCTTCAAGCTCTCATGGAAATTTAACGGATTTGCCCAGTTTTATTTTTTAAATCATCTGAGATCGTTCAATCTCTGTATTTTGATTCAATCATCTCCTAAATCTCTTGTCTGTTTGGTGTTATTTCTCCGAATCGTTACCCATCCGCAGAGTGTGATTTTCCTTCGTTCCTTCTGTTTTTGGGTTGTATCTGAAAGTATCGTGTCGGAGAGCTATGGCGACACGCAAAACCCAGCGATCGTGTTAATGGTGGAGATTAGATACGCGTCTGTGATCGATAGAATCCAATGGGATATGACCTTTGGGCAATAATCTCTCAAATTTGTGATTTTCACCCGAAAATAAAGTTTAATAATTTGTAATGATCATCAGTTTTGGTCTTTTGTTCATGGGTTTGAGGAGTTCCTAATTTGAAACTTCTTCTGCTTAGTGATTTGGATCACTTGGTTTCGGTATCATTTTGATCAAAACCCGTTATCCAATGTGTAGATCTTGTTTTTGAGTTATCAGTTTATCATTTGGTGTATTTGTTATAATCATAGTGGATACTGATGTTGAAGGTGTTGATATATTTACTTAGGCTGCTTGTTATTCCTTTCGATTCTTAATCCCTGGGTGTGTTTGGTTGGTGTTATTGTAGCTTAGCACATTGGTTCTAGCAGAACATGAGGGTGGTTCTGTCAAGCCTCCGACAGTGGCTGCTGTAGTGGCGGCAAATGCCTTTGGGGAGGGCAATTCAGTCTCTTTGCTACTGGCTGGTTCAGGTTCTTCTCTCCAAGACGCCGCTTCTCATGCTGCCTCTTGCCATCCTTCTGTTTCCCAGGTATCTAAACGGCTTCTCCTCCGGTACCATATCCCGTTATTTGGTGGTTTGATCTAACGGTGAAGGTGATAGAGGAGAAAGAAATAGAGCCAGTTCCATAATTATCTTGAAAGAATTCTTTTTGCATTATCATTTGGGGAATGTATCAGTGTTTACAAAGTTTTAAAATGTGGCATTTCGCTCGTGAAGGCATTATTCCATATCCATATCACATGTTTCATCTGATGTTGTTACATGTTTGACTGCGATTTTGGAGAAGAAACAAGAAAAGTCCCCTCCTTGTTATATGTCCATAGATGGTTCCCCTAATTTGCCTTGTGTTTGTTTGTTGAATTACACAATGAGTGAAAAGGGTTATTGCCATGGACTCATGGTTCATCTTTTAAGGAAATTTGGGCAACTAAACCTTGTAACTGCTGATGCTTGTAGGTACTTGTAGCTGATTCTGATAAATTCGCATATCCTTTAGCTGAACCGTGGGCTAAACTGGTCAACCTAGTTCAGCAAAGAGGAGAGTATTCGCATATTGTTGCCGCCTCAAGTTCATTCGGCAAAAACATATTACCCCGTGTTGCTGCTCTATTAGACGTTTCTCCGATTACTGATGTCACCAGAATTTTAGGATCCAATCTGTTCGTAAGGTATATATGCCTGGTATTAGTGTATTACTCCGTAAAATCACTATTCTGACTTGTTTCATTATGTTGTGATAAAACATCATATCTGCTAATGTTGTGTAAGAGCCAATAGCTGCTTCTAAATGTTTTGGATACCGTACTCTGAAATTCTTGTCTTATGCTTCTAAACTTACCGGAGATGTAAATTAAAATAAAGCTCAAATATGTGGCAGGCCAATTTATGCTGGAAATGCTCTGTGTACAGTTCGTTATACTGGTGCTAGTCCTTGTTTGTTGACTATTAGATCGACGTCTTTTCCTGTCACACCCGCCACAACAGATTCAGAGCCCAAGAAAGCTCCTATCTCTCTGGTTGATCTCTCAAACTTTGAAGAAGGTCTGTTTTAATGTTCCTTAATGTATTCTTGTTTGAATCTGTGTGTGTAACGGGAATTCCAGTGGATTGGTAACATTGGTTATGAATTTATGTTCACCGTTTATTTTTTTTCTATGATACAACTCTATTTTGAATGTATTCTCCTTTTTCATTGAATTAGTTTCATTTTGCAGACTCCATTAACAAATCCAGATATGTAGGACATTCAACTCAAGATACAGAAAGGCCTGATCTTGGAAGCGCACGTGTTGTGGTCACTGGAGGAAGAGCCTTGAAGAGTGCTGAGAACTTTAAAATGATAGAACAGCTTGCAGAAAAACTTGGTGCAGCAGGTTCGGTACTTGTTCTATGTCTAGCCTGCTTGTGGGAATAGCAAATTTTTCTAGTTTTTTTTTTCCTATCTGCTTTCCCATTCCATGAAAGTGTTTCCGTTCTTCGTGATATACATATAATGCGTGTCATTTTTCTTTTTCTTTTTTTTTTCTGTTTGTATAGTTGGTGCTACCCGCGCTGCTGTTGATGCTGGATTCGTTCCTAATGACCTTCAGGTAATGATCTCTTTCTTTTTCCTTCCGCCATTTCGGTTCAATCTAGTGTTCATTTCACCTAGTGAGATGGGCACTCTTCCTGTCCTTACAATCACAAGAGTTGGGTTTGGCCTTATGAACTTCTTTACTGAATTTAGTATTTCCATTTCTGTTATGGAATCTCGACTTGCCTGTGTTTTTTTAATTGAGTTATGAATCAGGTTGGGCAAACTGGAAAAATCGTAGCCCCGGAGCTATACATGGCTTTCGGCGTTTCAGGAGCCATTCAGCATTTAGCTGGCATGAAAGATTCCAAGGTCATTGTTGCGGTTAATAAAGACGCCGATGCACCTATTTTCCAGGTTATTCATTGTACACTTCTCCTTCTAATACTAACTCATTGTTACACACATTGGGAAACTGGTTGATCACTCATCATCTATCATGGCTCATATTTTTCACAAACAGAAAGAACAGAAAATTTGCTCTGAATTCATATGTCAAACACAGGAAATCAGGCGTGTTATGCACCTACACCCGCATATGTGTTGAATCACATTTACGTCCACTCTTAAGGCAGTCCCGTTGGGCAAAGGCAGCTAGTTTTTGCCACACCCCCTCGTCATTTTCTTTAATATTTGGTGATTATGCTTACGTTGCATGTTTTTATTGGCTGGACATGGGTCGGATATCTATGATTTTGGGGATATCTGACTCTGAATCCGTACCTCTCGGATTCTGAGGTTTGGAACCCATCACCATACTCGTTCCATTTGAGTGCCCAGAATTCGGATATCACGGAGGATCCAAATGTTCGGGTTACTCTGCTGGGTTTTGCTTAAACTCCATGTAATGTTGTGGAGTTTTGAAACTTTCATCTGATATTCATAAACATCAAAATCCAACTGTCATGCGGGTATCCGTAAGGGTTCTCGCCATCGCCATACCTGTACTCGTTCGTGTGTAGATGAATACCAGATTTTTGGATGTTTTTCCCCGGCCCTACTTTACACCATTGTGTTTTGGGAACCATCTTCACTGAACTGTCAGAAACCGCGTAAACTCACAGGTTTTTGTCATGAAGCGGTCGAATTCTCTAATCATGTCTGAAATTGCAGGTGGCTGACTATGGACTTGTGGGCGATCTTTTCGAGGTGATTCCCGAGTTGATGGAGAAGCTTCCGCAGAAGAAAATGAACTGAAGAACTCGGCCTTTGTTCCGACACTCTTCATGTGGAACCGTGAGATGGTGCTAGGAGATTTGGTGTATAGCAACTGAAGTAATAAAAGCTCAAGTGAAGAAGGCACATTCTGTAATAAACTGTCTTCCACTGTTTTCTGAAAATGGAAAATTAGTGGCCGTACAAAGACGAGCTAATTCAATGGTGGTACTCTGATTTAAATTGGACATCATTTCTTTTCTTCACAATTTCCTCCGTAAAAATTCGATTATCAAATATTGTTTTATTACCGTATTTTATCCAGTTTTGACGGTTTGTATTTACAAAAAACTGTTAGAAGGAGAAGAAGCCGTGTCTTCCAAGTCACCACCGGCCGACGATGCCTCTCCTTCTTTCGCTTCTTTGTTACGCCATTGCAGTTCCTCTGGTGAATGCTATTGTCATTATATATATATATATATACATATAACTTACACTTTGTTCAAGTTGAAATGGACATTTCAACGTTGTCGTCGCTATTAAGAACATGTAAGAACTCCAAGTTCTTGAAACAAGCTCACCAGAGAATCCTCGCACTCGGGTTGCAAACCAAGGTTGTTATCTGCAAAAGCCTCATCAATGGCTACTTCTCCTGTAAGGACCACGGTTCCGCAAGACATGTCTTTGAAACCCTTGACAATCCATTGGAGATCTCCTTGTGGAACTCCCTCATGTTTGGTTACACGAACAACTCCATGTTCCATGAAGCTCTTGAGGTTTTCGGGAGATTGTCGCAGTACCCTTTTCGCATGGCTGATTCTTACACATACCCGAAAGTGTTGAAGGCTTGTGGCGCCATCAGTAAGGAGCGCTACGGTAGAATGGTTCATGGTCTTTTGGTGAGAAACGGGCATCTATGTGATGTTGTGGTGGCTAGTTCTCTGGTCGGCATGTACGCGAAGTGTAACTTGTTCGAGTGGGCAGTCCAAATGTTCGACGAAATGACTGAGAGAGATGTAGCGTCTTGGAACACGGTTATATCGTGTTGTTATCAAAGCGGGGAGGCAGAGAAGGCTCTGGAGTTGTTTGGTAGAATGAAAGGCTGTGGCTTTGAACCGAATTCAGTGACACTAACCTTAGCCATCTCGGCATGTTCTAGGATATTGGATTTGGAGAGAGGGAAGGAGATTCACAGAGAATGTGTGAATAAAGGACTCGTCTCGGATGAGTATGTAAGCTCTGCTCTTGTCGACATGTATGGGAAATGTGGCTGCTTGGAGATGGCTAGAGAGATTTTTGAACACATGCCAAGAAAGAACGTGGTCGCCTGGAATTTGATGATCCAAGGCTATGCCCCAAGAGGCGATAGCCAGTCATGCATTGTGCTTCTGAATAGAATGGTAATAGAAGAAACACGGCCGAGTGAGACAACCTTAACCAGCATTCTGATGGCCTGTTCTCGTTCATCTAATCTTCGACATGGAAAATTTTTACACGGATACTTGATCAGGAATGTAGTAGATGCAGATTTCTTTATAGAATGCTCCCTTATCGATCTTTACTTCAAATGTAGCAAAGTGAAGCTGGCTGAGACAATGTTTGTGAACACTCAGAAGACGTTTGTTGCTACATGGAATGTTATGATCTCCGGGTATGTCGGTTTGGGCATGTGGTTTGAGGCTCTTGCAGTGTACGACAAAATGGCAGCTGCTGGTGTGAACCCAGATGTCGTGACTTTCACGAGTGTCTTACCCGCTTGTTCTCAGCTGGCTGCACTCGAGAAGGGAAAGGAGATTCACTTGTCCATCAATGAGAACAAACTCGAAAGAGATGAGTTGGTGATGAGTGCTCTTCTTGACATGTACTCTAAATGCGGCGACTTGAAAGAAGCATCTAGAATTTTTTACTGTTTGCCGAAGAAAGATACTGTCTCTTGGACTGCAATGATAGCTGCGTATGGATCTCACGGCGAAGCTACAGAAGCTCTGAAGCTTTTTGATGAAATGCAGAGAGTTGGTGCCAAACCAGACAGGGTAACATTTCTTGCAGTCTTACCTGCTTGTTCACAACTGGCTGCACTCGAGAAGGGCAAGGAGATTCACTTGTCCATCAGTGAGAACAAGCTCGAAATAGACGAGTTGGTGATGGGTGCTCTTCTTGACATGTATTCTAAATGCGGTGATGTGATAGAAGCATCTAGAATCTTCTACGATTTGCCAAAGAAAGATGTTATTTCTTGGACTGCAATGATAGCTGCATATGGATCTCACGGCAAAGCCACAGAAGCCCTGAAGCTTTTTGATGAAATGCAGAAACTTGGTGCAAAACCAGACAGAGTAACATTTCTTGCAGTGTTATCAGCATGTGGTCATGGTGGGTTAGTTGATGATGGTCTCAAGTGTTTCAGTCAGATGAGAAATGAATATGGAATTATACCGGGTATTGAACATTACTCATGCTTGATTGATCTCTTGGGACGAGCCGGGCGTTTGCCTGAAGCTTACGAAGTTCTGCAAGAGAATCCAGAGATGAGAGAGAATGCCCGGCTACTGAGCACTCTCTTCTCTGCCTGTTGCTTGCACCATAACCATCAGTTGGGAGAGAAAATCGCAAGATTGCTTGTGGACAAGGACCCAAACGATGCATCGAATTACATTGTTTTGTCCAATCTATATGCTTCTGGTGGGAGATGGGATGAAGTGAGGCAAGTAAGATGGAAGATGAAAGAACTTGGACTGCAGAAGAAACCGGGCTGCAGTTGGATTGAGATTGATCGACAAGTATGGCCCTTCTTTGCTGAGGCCACATCTCATCCAAAGGCTGAGAAGATTTATGAATGTCTTGCCCTTCTGGGCGATCACACGGAAGAGACAGAAAGTTTCTCTTAGAAGCTTGTCAATGATTCTGTGCCTGAGATGATCAAAAAGGTATGTTTCTGTTGGACGAGATGAAAGGCAGAGGGATACTACTAGCAAAATGGAGCAGAAGAACCACCAATCTCAACACAAAGTGAAAGGCTAGATTCTGATTCTGAGATTTATACTTGTCAAGTAATGAAAGTCAAGGGTTTGCCCCACTTCATGCACACAATGAACCAGCAGCTCTCCATATGGATGGAGGCTTGGAGCAACGACCCGTGGAACTGGAAAAGACAGTTTGTTCCCTGTAAGTATAACTCTTTACCACTGCCATTAAAGAGTTGAGACATCAAATATGATCATCACATAATGCTGAAGCTTGAGCAAAAACCAGGTCAAGACTTCTTAGCCGAGAAACCGAGGATGAAGTCACGGATCTCGTCACTGTTGGCTCGGTCTAATGCAGTTCTCCCGTCCTCATCCTTGACCTAGAAATCGACACCGTTTGAACCAGCAAGTGGCTGTCGACCCATTTGAGGGTCCGAGTCGGGCGAGTCGGATCCGGGGCGACAGATAACCAGAAGAGAGCTTCGTGGAAGGAGTGTAATTTCTTATGATGGGTTTGTGAGAGAAGAGTGAGCTCGTGAAAGGAGCTGTGCATGAGATTGAAGCCATTGTTGTCTGTTTCTTCTTCTCTGCGAAGAAAAATATCTGCAGATTTTCGAGGGAGGTTTCTTGATAGAGCAAACCGGTCTTGACCGGATTTGAATGGTTTTCTTCTATCGATCAGTCTGAATTGAATTCCATTTTGATATAATTGTTAATTGAGGTTGATTTGAATTATTACATATAGATTATAATACACAACAAACGTAATCAGTGTCCCACTTCTATAAATAAAAAAAATTAAACAATGTTAATTCATTTGCTGTTGCGAAGAACAACTCTCGTAACTGAAACCATCTTTAAATAAAACCTCCCACCATCGCGTTCATGGCGGAAACGTGGTTTCCACCTCGCTAAATAACCCAGATTGAAGAATTGTGTCATGTTCGTTCTTCCCATGAACAATGATCGGAAACTGAACTTCGGTGGCTTTTCCGATTCTTCTTGAACCCCAGATTCTGGTCGGTCTACAAAATCTGGGAATCAGCCGTCGCCATCTCTCATGACCGACGAAGCTCTGAAACACATTTAGAAAACCCTCGTTCCGATCTCTCTCTCTCGCAAAATCTGATCTTTAGCACATAATCGTTTTCTCTGTCCGCTGCAATGAGCTCGCAAGTCGCTGTGAAGCCCTCGAAATCCACAAAACCTTCATCCAGATCCTCCAATGGCGCCGTGTCGTCGCACTTGGCGATGGTAGAGCTGAAGCAGAGGATTCTTACATCTCTGTCAAGGCTCGGAGATCGCGACACTTACCAGATCGCTGTCGACGATCTCGAGAAGGTCATCGTCTCCGTCACTCCCGAAACCCTACAGGTTTTCCTCAATTGCCTCTTCGACTTCTCTTCCGATTCCAAACCCGCCGTGAAGAAGGAATCTCTCCGCCTCCTCTCCTTCCTATGCCTCTCCCACCGCGATCTCACCTCCGCCCAACTCGCCAAAATCATTGCTCACATCGTCAAGCGTCTCAAAGATGCCGACCCCGTCGTCCGAGACGCCTGTCGGGACGCGATCGGGTCGCTCTCGGCTCAGTTCCTGAGGGAGGAGGAGGACGGAAATGGCGGCGGGGCTGGAGCGTTGGTGGGTTTGTTTGCTAAGCCCCTGTTCGAGGCCATGGCCGAGCAGAACAAGAGCTTGCAAGCTGGTGCTGCGATTTGCATGGCGAAGATGGTGGAATCAGCTGCCGAACCTCCTGTTCCGGCATTTCAAAAGCTGTGTCCTAGGATTTGCAAGCTCTTGAACAGCCCTAATTACTTGACCAAGTCTTCCCTCTTGCCGGTGGTCGGAAATTTGTCTCAGGTTTGATTCTTGAACAATGTGGTTGGTCTTGTGCTTGGTTCTACAAAGTACAATGCCTTGCTTTACTTGGATAGTTTTGCCAGAAGAATATGATTATTGATTAGTAGGAATGTTTCAATGATCAGCTGAATGTTTTGTTTGTGGCCTGTGTCTGGTTTCTACTTATTGGATTTATATGCTTAACCATATTTTTCTCAAGGGGGGCTCTTTGGTTAGGTAGTATAGCTGATTAAAGTGATTTCTGTGCTTAAGTTTGATGGGTTAGGGCTAATCTCGAAGTGAAAACATATTGAACTGTGACATGTGTGATCATCACTGAGGACTACTAGTTGGCTGCCCGATTTCTGAGGGTCATAGCTCAGGCTGACAGCTGACTTGAGTAGTGATGGCTTCTTTAAGTGGCTGAATTGCAAGTCTCAGTCTCTAACTTAACCTGCATACCGTGATCAGTAGACATCTTAATCTGCTCAATTTTCTTAAATATATATAGATATCAAAATGAGCTATGGACATCTTGCAGGTGGGAGCTATTGCACCACAGAGCTTGGAGTCATTGTTACAGAGCATCCATGAATGCCTTGGAAGTACAGATTGGGTTACTCGTAAGGCAGCTGCCGATGCCTTGATCGCCTTGGCTATGCACTGTAGCACTTTGATCGCTGATAAAACCGATTCCACTATCACCGTTCTTGAGGCATGCCGTTTTGATAAGGTACTGCTGTTATCGTTTCTTTTCTGAAAAAACTAGGACCGTAACTTTGGCATAAATCTCTTTAGCTGAGAGCTTGAGAAACATTGCTGCAGTTTTTGCATCTTTGAAGGGAAAAAAGATGAAAAAAAGCCGATAGATTACATAGTAAATGTTCAGTTAATTGTATATTTGCCGGTCAACAGAAAGAACATGCAGATTAGAGGGAAAGTTTTGTTCTGATATTGGATAGAAAACTAGCATTTCTTAGAACAGAACTATGTTGGTACAGATGGATTTGGGATTTGTATATTAGTAGATTCAATACTACTCAAGAATTACTGAATAGGAATCTTAATGATATATATATTTTTTTGCATAGTTCTAATCATGGCTATAATATCTTTGGCTTGCAGATAAAACCTGTCAGAGACAGCTTGACCGAGGCACTGAATGCCTGGAAAAACATTGCTGGGACAAGCGAAAATGGTACGTTTGTTATCCAAAAAGATGTGTTATCTGAGCAATCTAAGTTGGAAACGAATGGAGAATCTGCATCAAGCACGATAAAAGGCTCTTCTGATCAGCCGGGCTATCATTCGGATTATATGTCAAAAGTTAAAACAGGGGCCATTCCAGAAAAAGTTGTTCTCATCCTAAGGAAGAAAGCACCTCGATTGAATGACAAAGATCTTAACCCAGACTTTTTCAAGAAGCTGGAAAAAAACGGTTCTGGAGATTTGCCAGTTGAAGTCGTTCTTCCTCGTGCGCATAAGAAGTCGCCAAACTCAAAAGAGGATGAATCCGAAGCCAGTAACTCGGGCTTGAGAGGAAGGCCAATAATATTAGGTGAAACAGGAACAGACGGTGTGGGTCCCAAACAACGATATTTTGGAGATTTTGCAAGAGAGAAATGGGTAGATGAAAGGATGAATGGAGGGGAGTCCCGGATTAGGGCGTTTGATGGCGATCAGAATGATGGAAGCCGACTAGAGGTATCTGGAAATCATGCTGGAGTTTCCTTGAAAGATAACCAATATGAAGGATCCTTGATTAATAATGGAGGGAGCTGGTTTTCTCTACAAAGGCAATTACTGAACTTAGAGAGACAACAGACGCATATAATGAACATGTTGCAGGTACTTTTCGATATTGAATAAAAAACGGTCCACTTATAATTAATTTTACAACTAAATGTACTTGTTGCAGGATTTCATGGGTGGTTCACACGATGGCATGATAAATTTGGAGAACCGTGTTAGGGATCTTGAGAGAATCATCGAAGAGATGGCAAGAGATTTCTCCATATCATCAGGCAAGCATACAGCTTTCCTTGCTATTCTAGTGCTAGTTCCAGACATCCCTTCTGAAGAAAGATATCACTAAATTTCAGTGATTGTTTCAGGTGTGAGTGGAAGAAGGGCTGCATCCTGGAGATCCGACTTAGATGGATTGGATTATCCTCAATATGGAGCTTCAAGAAACGGTCAGACGGGCACAAGAAGATCTCGAGGCAGTGGTTCTACAGATACCAGGTTGTCCAAATCTGAAACTAGCGGTGACCATACAGGTAGCAGGAGGAGAGCATGGGACAAAGGCCCTGGATTTGTCAGGCTCGGTGAGGGACCGTCTGCTAGGAGTATCTGGAAAGCGTCAAAAGATGAAGCTACTCTTGAAGCTATACGGGTTGCTGGGGAAGACAGTCAGACATCAATCACGAGACAAGACCCTATTCCCGAAGCAGATGGGACTGAAGAAGATAAAGAGGAAGACCCTGTCTGGACATCTTGGAACAACGCAATGCATTCACTCCAAGTGGGTGATACAGATTCTGCATTTGCCGAAGTTTTCTCAACTGGAGATGATCATTTGCTCGTCAAACTAATGGAAAGAAGTGGTCCTGCTCTTGATCAGCTGTCCAATGACGTAGGAAACGAAGCTCTCCATGCAATTGGGCAGCTTCTGCTGGATGATCTGAATCTCTTTGAAATCTGCCTGTCTTGGATTCAACAGGTATCCGTGGAAGATCTTCATGGATACGTTAATGGAAGTTTGTTTTTGTTTTCTACCTTCTCTATGCGTAAATAAGTCTCATTGTTTCGTCTCTATGCCCTGCAGCTGCTGGAATTGGTAGCAGAAAACGGACCGGACTTCTTGGACATTCCCATGGAGCTGAAGAAGGATCTTCTGTTGAATTTATACGAAGCCTCCTCAACGATAGATCCTTCCGACGACTGGGAAGGTCTACCACCCGACGATCTTCTCGTGCAGTTAGCATCAAACTGGAGAATCGAGCTTCAACATTTCGACTAAGGCAGCTTGGCTCAACCTCTGAAACACTTTCTACTGCTTCCATTGCTCTGTACCTCTCTTGGTATTGAAGGTAAACCAAACCAATACCAGTATTCTTGGGGAGAATCTCTCCAAGAAGAGAAAGGGGGCTTGGTTATTACATTTGTATATGAACTAACTCAATGATCAATGATTTGAAAGTAAAGAAAACCAGTTTCTTTCACACATTTGCGAGTTACAATGTCGATTTTACAGCACGGTGAGAAGCTAAGGTTGAGAGATTCATTTTATACAGCTCAGTTTCAACAAATTCTTGTAAGAAAGAGGTTAAACAAAGCAAAAGCTGAAGAGCAGGAGAAGATTTCTACATGCCTACGAGCCGAAGGGGGTCGGTAACCGAAACGCAGGACTCGCGGTTTGAAACGCAGTTCTCGACATCGCCCCAAACTCATCGCAGAAAACGCAGGTTTCTACCAAAAACCCGAGTGGGAAAACTTCCATACGGACTATAGTTCTGTACCCCTCTGCTTATTTTGCAGCGTACCAGTTCCAAGCGCACTTAGCATCGACGGATAACTCGACGTCCAGAATGTTCTTCCCGTTGAAGGGTTTCGACATACAGTCCACAACTATGTCCTTCGCAATCTCTGCTGATTCGCTCGGTCCTTCCAAGATTACTTCATCATGAACCTGTGTCCGAAAGAGTGTAGCGATTCAAAGATCATGCTCGGGCCGGGTTTTCGTGGTTTCTGCAAGTTCGAAAGCCGAGAAATACAGGACACCAAGGGTGTATGTATTATTACCTGTAGAAGCAGCCTCCAGCCGAGTTCTTTCAAACGTTGATTCTTCGATATTTCCAGCATTGCACACATGGCGACATCGGCCGCACTTCCCTGAAACGGTTTTGCTTAAAAGTTTGAGATTAACCCGAGAGAGAAAGAGATGATTTTAGATCTCGGGATGAGAATCGTATGTACACACGCACCTGCACGGGTGTGTTGATCGCTGCCCGCTCAATATGATTCCTTTGAGCGCGCGATCGATATGTAGGGAATTTACGAGCCCTTCCCAACAATGTGAGTACATACCCGTCATCGATAGCTTCTTTCTTTCGCTTTTCCTGCCATTTCCGAACTTCTTGTCTGTCGTTATACCACAGGTTAACCGTCTCCTGAGCTTCTTCCACAGAAACCTGAAAACA
Source organism: Tarenaya hassleriana (assembly GCF_000463585.1). NCBI lineage: Eukaryota > Viridiplantae > Streptophyta > Magnoliopsida > Brassicales > Cleomaceae > Tarenaya > Tarenaya hassleriana. The sequence goes on along the minus strand of NW_010966021.1, from coordinate 1,102,622 downwards.
ATGACGGCTTTGGCATCGTGTCGGGCAAAGTTCACACTGGCTTAAAAGCTTGATTCGACCGAGAAAACGTTACCTTCCAATCTCTAGAGAGGCCCATTGCCGTCTTCCCGTATGCAATAGAGAAGTTGAGCATCTTAGCTTTTCTTCGCTCCGCGCCAAAGGCATCCTACGAAAAGTTCAAAACCGTTAGAACTCAGATCACAAAAATCTGGTTTCTTCAACCGTTGCGATCTTAGTTCTGCGGAATTCAGAGTTCCAATTTCGAATCTTTTCCATCTCAAACAATGGGAATATGCGAACCGATGGTTTTTCTAGTCTACTTTCACGACATGAAACGGAATTCACCTTCAACAATGGCACGGGAGGCTTGTCTTCACCAGGTTGGGGATGCCATTCGAGGATAACTTGCCCGTTTTCCACAGCCTCACGGATGTGCGGATACATATTCATGGCTGTTCTCGAGTGAAAATCTCCGCCGGCTTCGAAAGCTTCCATCATACTTTTGCAACCAGCAAGATGTGCTAAAATCCGAAGTTCCAACTGCAAAATATAAACACAACATTGTAGTACGAATAAAAACGACCAGCTTCTTAGATGTTGCAAAGCTTTCTACCCGAAGAAAAAACGCAAATATATTCACCTGCCCATAATCAGCGACGATAAGCGAGTTTCCGGGTGAAGCTATGAAGGCCTGACGGATCTTGTACCGGTCCTTCTCTAAAGCGGGTTGATTCTAGCAAGGCAAAACCAAAAACACTTGAAACAGATTCTAAGCACTTTACGTTATTTGGAGACTAGTAAGAGGTTCGATCATTAATCGTATTATTTCCAACACGACTTGAGGAACATCATCAGAAAATTTGGAAGCAAATGTCTCTCTTTTAGCAGTTTCCAGTATCATAACCATAAGAGAACAAGTACGCTATCTCGATTTTACACAAGTGGCATCAGTTCAATCCAAGTCTAAGTCTTGAATTTAGTTTCAAGGCATGTCGAAATGAAGCAAGATCACGAAATTTCTCGATGTCGGTCTGTCATTTCAGTGTTTGATGGCAAAACAAAATACCTGCAAATTCGGCCTTCTTGCCGATAAGCGTCCCGTCTCTGTGTTGATATTCAGGGAACAGTGGACACGACCATCCTTGCCCGATACATTACTTCCCTGTAGGTAGAAGTAATTCCATATACATTAAACCCGAAGAATGAAACTTCTGCAAAAATATCGGGGGCTGAAATTTGGGAGGGTTAAAAGGGTATTTAGAGAAAGCCTTACCTGTAGCGGGAGAATGAAATTTGAGATCAATGAATCAATGGAACAAACTTCACATAACGAAGCAATGGCATGGCATGCTTCCTTTCCCCTTTCGCCTCCCCCGAAAGCCGCAAACGCCGTCCCATAAGCCGATGTGTCGGTTTCATTTGACATATTCGACTTTTGTGTTACTGAAGTTTCATTACGTAGCTCTGTAGTATCATCATTTTCATCGTTTTCGTCTAGAGATGTACCCGAAACATCATCCACAAAATCGTATTCCGCAGAGACTTTCCCTGCTAAGGCTTTCAAAGCATCCCCACTAACCGATGGCCAACCAGTAGCCGTAAACATTTCGGTGGGCAACGGTCTATCACTGATCCTGTGAAGCTTTATATTGCGGAACTTCGTTGGCGCTTTTTTGCCTTCTTCGATTATTTTATCAACATTGGGGATCTTGAAAAGTTTTTCAACTGGCAGCGCTTCGTTATGGTCCTTACTGCAACAGAAATAAACATAATTCAGCAGCCAGCCAAAAAATACATGGTACTGAGAGATTGATCATGTTAATTCCCTTTTCTCAGCACCATGTAAGATATTGTCCATTTCGAAAGAAATGATAATAATAACAATGATAAAGGTGAAGCAAGCAAGAGGATGGTTGCGGAAAGATACACGTTAGAAATGCCTCCGAAGAAGATTTGGCGCAACTGCGTATCGCTGCCAACATTCATATACTTTGCATCAGGACAATGCTTAGAGGCCCAATTGCGGAATCTACCCACCGCAGTTTCTTGTTCCGCCTTTGCCACTTTTTCCATCACCGCTAGATATTCCCTGTCTACAAGCATCCCTTCTGCTTCCATTTTGACCAGAAGTTCACCGAAAGGTCTCCAAAATTCTTGGTAAAAGTCGAGCATCGACTTCCCCGGTATTAGTTTCCCGTCGAGGAACCATTGCTTCCCTTGCAGTTGGTTTTTCAAGCTCTCGTAAAGCTTAAGTGTGCTTATTGCATCTAATGCGGAGTATGAAACCCAAGCCTCTCGGTCTTCTCGTTGTAGCTCTTCAACTGGAGGAATGATGACCATTTTCCCTTCAGATCCATCCTTTTTCAGTTTTCTCTTTCCAAAAATAGTTTTCATCGATATTTTACCGAGCAGTTCGGCTTCCTCCCCCTTCACAGCGCCCTGAAGAACTTTCGGATCACTTGTAAGTGCCTCGAGTGAATATCCACCCTCTGTCCGTCTTGATGAATCCCACAAGCGTGCCATGTGCATTGTATCCGCATGAAAACCAGATAGTTTGATTCCATAATTCCCGATAATGTGGCTATCAAAGCTGTAGTTGTGCCAAACCTAGATTTAAAAAAACGAGGCCAATCAGCATTTCATTTACAAAATTAGAATTTCGAAACTATAAAGGCATCCAACTTAAACAAAACATAAGGGCAGTGAAACAGTGGCAAATTATCTTCAAGAGAAAAAACAAACAAAAAAGATTTATCGAGCCATGAGAGGTAGATATTTGCAAAATACGAAGAAAGACAGACATTATCAGGAGAAGAAGGTAACCAAACCCACTTTTCTGATGGACGAGTCTTGAAAAAATGGTTTGAACTCGTCCAAGACATCCCTGCCATTGTCACCAAGAACATCTACCCATAGGCACGATTTTCCATTTCCAAAATCTGCTCCTGCTCCGCAATAAAGGCTGAAACATGTCAACTCACCATGATCAACGGGCGTTTCATCCTTCACGTCAATCCCATCAACCTATAAAAAAAATAGTCACAGAGCGAAGCTATGATTATAAGAGCAGCCAAATCATTTAAATTCACAAACATCCAACTATTTGCATAAGCATTTCAGATTTGTGGGTGTTTCAATGTATCAGAAAACAACAAGAATTAAAAGTGGTCCACTCACCTCTGTATCACAAGCATGGACAAAATTCCGATACTGATTCATGAGCTTTGCCACAACACTCTTTGCAGTGGGCACGTTATCAACGACAAGAACTCTATCATATATTTTCCTCAGCTTTGCACGAGCCTCAAACTGATCAACACATCTTTCCACTTTGGGAGCAGCGGATTTATTCTCGTCAATGGCACTACCAGCGGGCTTGTCAGCATTAACAAATCCTTGTCTGTTACGGACATCCTTATCTACTTTAAGTTTGACATCTGTATCTGCCCTGATCTCAAAATTTTTTCTTGGCAATTGACCAGGAGGACGGACATTTATGACAGATCCCGAAGAAATCCTCTGCTGCTTAACACCATTCATTTCTCTGTCTAATGTCGTAACATTACCTCTGCAACTGAGTTCATAACCAAACTCCCCGGATTTTCCATCGTATGATGGAACATCATCTATTTTTGCGACAAACCCTTTGAAATAATAGCCTTCGTCCTGAAACGCCATGTTGTTGGCTACAGTATATTCTCCATTTCTTTCTCTATACTTGTTTGCTTCCTTCCTCCAAGCGCTTAGACCCCCAGAAACTTGTTTCGCACCTTCACCTACTTCCTGCTGGTTGCCTACCATAAATGGTGGAACCATCCTTGCCATGTTAGCCCCCGAACGAAGCTTCCACTCTCCATTAAAATTTACAGAAGAGGACCGCTGATGACCCGAGTGCTGAAACCCATGGGAACTACCACAAACTGTAACCGTTGAGTAGGAAACATTTCTCTTTGTGAAAGTTGCTTTCCTGCAAGTTATTGTCACCATTTCATTGTTATCACGGAAAACAAAAATAACTCAAAATCTTGAATTACCAACTCATAACTTGTACATTACTCTACTAAACAAGAACTTAACTAAAGAAGAGATGGATTCTACATACTAAAACCAAACCACCAAGAAAAAATTAGTCGAAATACCAAACTAAAACCCAAAACAACTTCTTCCAAGGAAACCAGCAACGTAATCGGGGTTTGGTTATTATCACAAAAACAAAGTCAAAATCGCGAATTGCCAACTGAAATCTAATGCATTAATCTACTAAACAAGAACTTAACCAAAGAATATGCAGAATCTGCATACTGAAACCAAACCAGTATACATCTTCAACCAAACTAGTCTAACCAACAGACAAAAACCCAAAAACAATATATTCCCAGGAAAGGTTTCTACATCTTCAACAGTAGCTCAACTAATAATTACAAGACAGAGCAACCAACAGGTAATAAACTCATTTCTCCACAGACCCATTAACAGAAATTCAACAAAAAGAGCAAAAAGGGTAGCATACCTTGGAAGGGCTCTACGGCGAGGCAGAAGAAACGAAGGGACAACAGAAGAAGATAAGCGATAAGAACGCGAGACCCAGGAAGAAGAAGAAGGAGAAAAGTGCCGAAGAGGGTTATTGTGGGAGGTAAGAGAAACCCCCATGGCCATAAGCGAAGCTACTCTACCCAGCTTGAAAGGTGTGAACTTTTTGCCGCTATAATAAGGACGGGTTCTGGGCGGTAGAATGTGAGATAAATTAGGTTTTACAGCGAAGATTTTGGGAATCACCGAGTGGATGAAGAAGAAGAAGCAAGTGGGTCTGTTGTCTGAGAAGGAAAAGAACAGAGCGTGGCCATTACCCGACGACACGATGACACAGAGACGGCCTCAGAGGCTAAAACCCTTATTTTTCCTTTGTTTTCGTGTTTTATAGAAATGTTTTTTTTTTCTTTTTATTCTTTTTGCAGAGGAGAAAGAGGGAACAAGACATTGCCAACATATTAATAAATATAAAAAATAATTATATGGAAAAAGTATATAATCATTCCTTCTTTTAGTTTTATAATTAATAAAAAACATTTAAAATTTTCCAGTAACAGAAATATTATGATCGATCTATTAAAGATTTTTTAACAACAAATATATATTGTTTTATCATATCCATGTTTTGCTTAACCAAAATTTAGTTTATCTTTTTTTTCTGAACGTTTTACATATTTTCTTGAAAAGACTCGTTATTTTATATTTCCACACAAAAAATTTAATTTGTTTTTTGATAATTTTAATTTTTTATATATTTGGGACCTAAAACGTTTTACAGCCTATCGTCATTTTCTCTGTTAATATATATATATATATATATTAACCATTACATTTTATAAACGAAGTATGAATAGATTATTTTCAAATTAACTGCGAAATCAAACTGGTCTTTTTCTACAGATTATTCAAGTTCAATTATAATTTTTTTCGTATGGAGATAAAAATACCTTCAAATAATTTATTACTAAAATAAATTAGCATTTTTTTTAAAATGCAATAATTGTGCAGTACCAAGTAAAAAAGGCCCTACTAATCATCAGAGAAAAAAAAATGGTCTTAGCAAATCCATTATATGCATGATAAGAACAATATAAAGATTTCATGAACCAAAAAATAAAAAGAAATCTCATATTGTCGGTCCACAAAGATTGATTTTTTTTTTCTTCCTATATTCTTATGATTTATATGAACACCACATCATCTATCACTGTCCTTCTTCTTCTCCGGCTTTAGTCTCGTTCCCCTCGTCGTTCACTTCATTAGACACATTATCTTCTAGGGTTTGTCCGTTCGGATCTTTGTTCATGGCTAAGTGCTCGAGAGCAGTCACTACATCGCTCATGATGGGCCTTGTGGTTGCTTCTTCTTGAAGGCACATCGCTGCAACTGCAAGTGCTTGGTACAGTCCTTTCAATGGGTAGTTGCCTTCTAATAACGGATCCGCCATTAACGTGAACTTCCTCCTGTCTTTGAACAATGGAGTTGCCTGAATCAGACAAAGAGAAACAGAAGTTAACCCAGAAAAAAAAAATCATGGAACGGTCAAATCCAGTTCTCATTAAGGGGGAAAAACATCAAGATCGATCTTGACATACCCAAGTGACAAGATTCTGTTCTTCGGTTGATCTTGTAGTGTCGATGACTCTTCTTCCAGTGATCATCTCCAAGAACACAACTCCGAAGCTATAGACATCGGATTTGTGAGTTAGCTGTCCTGTCAGTGCGTACTCAGGCGCACAATAGCCGTAAGTCCCCATCACTCTCGTGGACACGTGAGTTTTCCCTCCGGTCGGACCGAGCTTAGCCAACCCGAAATCCGATAGCTTTGGATTGAACCCTTCGTCCAACAATATGTTTGATGCCTTGAAATCTCGGTATATCACCGGTGGATCAGCCATTTCGTGTAAATACTCGAGCCCTTTCGCTGCTCCTGCCGCTATTTTCATCCTCGTGTTCCAATCCAGCGGCTTCTTCTTAGGCGTCAGATCTGTGAAACATCGGTTGGATCGAGATCAGAATGCCGTATATACACACGCAAGTATATCGATCCGCGCAAGCCATTAATGCATACCGAGAAGATGATCCTCCAATGAGCCATTCGGCATGAACTCGTAGACAAGAATCCTCTGATCACCGTCCGCACAATACCCAACCAAGTTGACGAGGTTATCGTGGTGAAGAAGACTTAACATCAGAACCTCCACGAGGAATTCTCGGTTCCCTTGGTAACCATTTCTATCGAGCTGCTTAACCGCAACGACCTAAACACGATAACCGATAATGATAACGTACGTTACAAGTCATCAAACCACGACGAACGGAAAAGAGAAAAAACACAAAGAAAGAAGAAGAAGAAGTAAGTTGTGGTGTATTATACTTTGTTCAGGCTCTCTATACGCCCTTTGTAAACTCTTCCGAACCCGCCTTCACCGAGCTGATTATCGGGATTGAAATTCTTCGTTGCGGAGCAAAGCTCCCGGAACGTGAAGATCTGAGCGCTTATATTCCCTTTCCCGAGCTTCGCTATCTCTTCCGATATGTATCGT
>NW_010966021.1:1079859-1094666 GCF_000463585.1 Tarenaya hassleriana | reverse complement strand
CGATATGTATCGTCGCCTACTACTATCTGCGGTTTCATCGCATATCCGAATCCACATACCGAATAATCAATCATCAAAGTCTGAAACTTTTTCGAATAAAGGCTGCAACTTTACTAAACTCGATTCGAAACTGAATCTATGTTAAAAGAAAAACCTGTTTTGAAAGAGATGTTGGCAAAGGAAGTTATATTGTTCTTATTGTCAATGTAGTCCTTGATGCTTTGCCTTGAAGATCTTCTGCTGAATTGCCTCTCCGACATGCAGCATGTAAAGCAATAACGCAATTTCATTTCTATATATATATATACAAATGATCTCTATGGATCATAAATCTTTTGAACAGAGATGATTGTGATGATGGCTAAATGGATTTGCTGAGAAAACGAGGAAAGCTTCTGGTTTTTTGGAGAAAACCAAAAGAAAAAAAAGAAGGAAAAAAAATAGGAACAAAAAAAAAATGGTTACAGAGAATGTGTGTATGTTTTTTTTTGTGTCTTTAAAAAAACATTTCGAAGGAGTAAATGTTTGGGAATCCATGGTAAGAGGGTCAACGCAGATGAGAGGAGGTCAAAACGCCTAAATTAGGTTTAGGACAGTTCAGGGTTCTCATTGTCCAAACATATGTTGACCAAAAATGAGATTTTCTTACATTTTTTACTTTTTCCTTTTTTTTTAAAAAAATTCTGTGGCCGAAAGTCTTATCCTCCCAACTTTTGAAAAGAAAAATTAGGTAGTCATTTCGATTATTAACCGAATAATTGAGTCTGAACCGAATAAGATATAACCGTATCCGAATCAAATCCGATATCAAAACCGAATGGTTATGATTTTCTTAAACCTGAAAAAAATCGAAATCGAAACGAGCCGAACCGAATAAAAAAATAACTGAAAAAACCGACGATTTCTTTGAAAAAAAATGAGTTTTTTTTTCTGAAACCGAACTGAAAAATAACCGAACCGAATCGAACCAAACCGGAATTTATGTAAAAATCGAATGGTTATAGTTTTTCTATAACCGAAATAACCGAACCTAAATATAACCGAACTGAATCCGAACCGAAATCCGAAATGACCACCCCTAAAAAAAATCATCCAATCTAATCGATATCTTGTTTTAGCCGCATTTTTCAATTCAATTATTTTTGGATTGGATTTTTAAATTTTTTAAAAAATTATATACATTCGTTTTGGTGTTGTCGAAAACCCTATTTAAATTTGTTTTTTTTATTAAAATATATAATTTTTAATTTTCGTTTTTCCATCTATTCTAATGTTTTGTCTCTGGTTCAAATGAATTAAATTTTTTTTATACACAATCGTTTTTTTTAATTCAAAATGGTTTGGAAAATTTTATCCTAGAGAATAGAATAGCTTGACTCTCAATACCATCTAATATATATATAGTTTTGTAACCAACAAAAAATGGAAATAACTTAAAAATTACATTATGTAGAGGAAAATATGAATTTTTATGGAAGTTAAGGTAGGAATGTTTTTTTTTATCTAATAAATTTATTATCCATTTTTATTTTTTAAAATAGAATGTATCTTCATAACCTCATGCTAATTCGTCTCGCTGTCTTCCCGAACCTGCGCCATCTTTTTCGTCTTTTAAACTTCCTCACACGTCAGCGATCAAAACACGAAAAAAGCAGCCCTTTTTTTTTATGAAATTTAATTTGTTTTGTTTAAGAAAATTGTCTATACGCAGATGCAACAAGGCGATCTGAGAAAGATGGAAGCTTTTTACTGAAAGATCAAAGCTTGAGGAGAAGGAAATAATTTGAAGACTAAGGGAAAAGGCTCTGAGGTTTATGAATGGCATTTCTAGGTTTCAAAGAAGAACAACTGTAGTTTGATCACTTTGATTTTGCTTTCTGTCTTTTGAGATTATGGAGAAATCGTCATCTGATGATCTTGTCGAAGAGAGAGAAGAGTTCATGGTTCTTCAATCTGAGAAAAACCCTATTCTGAGAAAAGCCTATTTCCTAAAACCCTTTGTTACCGCCATTGATGACCCTGCTCCTGAGCTGCCATGTGAAGCTATCTCTCCACCGTTAGACGTAAAGCTTTTGCCTTTTAGGGTCTCTTTCGCGGGATGGAAGTTAGCGAACGAGGAATTCATGTTGTGGGTTGAAAAAATGGCTGCTCTGCATAAACCCACTTGGGAAAAAGCTGGAATTTTTTGCGCAATCATGGCTTCAACCTATAGAATCCATAGAAACAGAGATCTGATTCTCGCTGTTGCTGAGAAATGGTGTCCTGAAACCAAGACATTCATTTTCTCCTTTGGTGAAGCAACTGTAACACTTGAAGATGTGATGATCCTTCTAGGTTTCTCTGTTTTGGGTTCTCCTGTTTTCGCTCCTCTCGAGAGCTCAGAAAAGAGAGAGACAAAGAAGAAGCTTGACAAGGTCTGGTTGGAGATCACCAAAGGTAGAGGGCATGTGAATCAGGTGTCTTGGCTATCAAGATTCATGAACAATAGTGATGAGATTGAGCTTGAGCATGAAGCTTTTCTTGTCTCGTGGCTTTCCAACTTCGTTTTCCCATCTCGTCATTGTAAATTTACCAAAGACGTTATCCCAATTGCGATTCATCTTGCCAGAGGTACCAGGATTGCTCTTGCTCCTGCTGTTCTTGCAGGCCTGTACCAAGATTTGGATTCGTTAAAGAATCATATTCGTTCTTTGTCTAAATCGAAACTCGTCCTGTCCTCATTGTTTAGCCTAGTTCAGGTTTGGTCATGGGAGAGGTTCAGCAAACTGAGGCCTAAACCCAGGAAGTTGAGAAAGGGTGAGCCTAGATTGGCTCGGTGGCACCATCTGAAACACAAATCGGTGAATGTGAAGCAGCGTCTGGCTAACTCGGGGACTGAAAGTTTCGATTGGCGGCCATACACTAAGAGAGTGAAAAACTGGAACTTTCCACGGTTTTATGCAGAAGAAGGGACGTGGGTTCAGATCAATCCCAATCTTGATGATGAATTTGTATCGTTTGCTCAGTGTTTGAGAGTGTCTCAGCTTTTCGGGATAAATTGTGTAGAGAATTACCATCCAAATAGGGTGGCTTTGCAGTTTGGGATTGATCAAGATCTTCCTGGTCACGCTAATCAGAGCGAGTCGGTGCAATGGGCATCATGTGATTACTACAACAGGCCTATGAATGGTTTGAAGTTATACATTCCTTCACGCCATTCCACACCTCTTGTTACTGCAAGATACTTAGAGTGGTTTAAGAAATCGCCAGAATGTCACGGTTCTTCAGCGACATGGACAGAATTATCCGAAACTTTTATAGCATGTAACACAGGTGACCATGAATCTGCCAAAGAACTGCCTCTAAGTTTTGTGTTTCAGAAGGAGTTGGAAAACCGTGGTTTTGTTCCTCCAGGCTTTGTCTCAAAAGGCAAACGGAGTAAGAAACACAAGTTCAGAAAGAATAGAATTGCAGCTGCTGAAATTTTGAGATCCAATAGAAACAAGGACGAGTCTTTGAGCATGGACACAGCTGATGGGGTGGAACCAAGTTCTAGTGGTTACTGTCAGAATCGGGTTTTGTCAGAGAGCGCAGAAGACGACATTGACAACCCTACCATCGCCCAAATAATCAAATATTGCAGGAAGCCTTGTGATGTTGAAGAAAGAGGAGGACATGCAGATGAACCAGTTGCCAAAAGGACGAAGCACATGGAGGAGAACTACTCTTTCGACCCTCCTCAAAAGGCGATATCAGTGGACAATGAACCGCCTGAAATGAGGCAAAAAGGCGAGGAACATGATGAAGCTGTAGGTAAAGAAAAGAAGATAATGATGGAGAACCCATCTGATGAATCAAAGATGGAGAGCAATGAAGGAAATGGTGCTGAGGGAAATGGGTTTGGAACCAGAGAAACAAAGAAATGCAGTGAACAGATTGATAATCTGACAAATTCTAATGAGCTGTTGGATAATGGTGTCGAGAGAGAAGATGATTTTGGTGATGGAATGGTAGTTAGTATTGCCACAGAACATGCGGATATCGATGGATGTTACGGACCGAATAAGCATTCGGTAGAGGTGCCAGGACTGGAGCTCGAGATGCAAGTGTTGGAGCTGAAGAAGAATTTGGCGGAGATACGAGAATGGATAACCAGAAAACAGAGCAGAGGAGGAGTTTCTGCTCGGTTTTAACTTGTTTTGTCAAATCAAAGAAGGAAGTGTCTTGCATATTTCCATGTATATACGCTTTCTAGAACTCGGTTAGGCATAAATCACAATCTCCCAGTAGAATCATTCCAACTTTGCAGAGATTGAATGTTTTGTTATAGAAGTTTGATGATTCGCTCACAAGGGTCATCAATCTTGTTACAAAATACACAAACGAACTAAACCCATATGAAGGATTGTGCGAAGATGTCACATAAAAGAGCTCAAAAGCATAGCCAAAGCAACAGAAAACGAAAAGCATATAGCTTTGGCATGTGCCTTCACATCCACCGGAGCAGACGGCTGAATCACGTCTGGCAACGGTGGCTCGTCGATATCAGATTCCTTCAGTGAAGGGTATGGAGCCTGGGCTGGTGGCAGACTCTTTTCATTCGCCAAATCCAACAATTTCTCCCTTCCAGTTGGGACCAGACTCATATCACATCGTTTCCCTACCACGACATCAATGAAATATTTTTAATCAGATTTACTCAAGTAAAAATGAAACTTTCTGTATATATTCTATCAGAGAAGAGACAGAAAAGGGAGACTTTACTTCTGAATCTTGCAGCAGTTGCCGGGAAGTCGGTGATGAGGCCATCGATGCCCATCTCATTGACGAACGAGTTTATCTCCACTGTCGTGTCAGAGAAAAAATCCTGAGCTTGGGACACGAACTCATTGCTAAATGTCTCAACGTAGACACGTAGCTTATGCGATTTGAGCATCTTAACAACAGGCGTTGCCCTCGTGATAAAGCCGTAGCTCATTTGGTGGTATACCGATCTTTTACTGATAACGATAGAGCTTGCATACTTCTTGATGTCTCGGACAGCTGAGTCGGAAATAGTACGGATGTTTCTGTCAACTTCATAGACCAGCTCATGATTTGTAGCCTCCTTGAACTTCCTTAGGACAGAGATATCACTGGACATGATCAGTATTCTTGGACCTGTCTGGTTTTTCTGACTTGATTTCCTCAACTCGTCCAATACAGTATCGACAATGCCAAGTCCTTGATGCTCCGCCAAATACGCTGCGTTCTGAAAAAATAACAAACGTTATTGTTCAGATAATTTGGACGTAACGCAAAGTTATGTCGGTATTCATAACATTCTCAAGATCACTCACCTCGACTCTTATAATGATGCCTGAAAGAGAACTGTAATTCTTTGCAAGAGAGAGGAATTCGGATAATATAAGAAACCTTCCAGCATTTCTGTTTCTTGGATTTCTGAATAACTTGGTCCACATATAAGGATTCGAAATCGCGGCTGCATTGAGGGAAACAAAACCAGTTTAAGATATAGTCTCCAAAAAAGTGTTCACGAACCAGCGGAATTCATCGAGTTTTAGATGGACTTACGCTTCAAAGTGCGTATCTGAGACATTGGCAGGCTAAATGTGTAGATTCCACTTTCCTTCTGAATCTCTGGAGCTAAAACCGAAAGATTTCTAAAGCTTGTTTGAGCAACGTCTGTACTGTTGAGAAGATTTATCGAGCTCAAGCAAAAGAGGACCTGGTCCTTTGATATCTGGACATTGCAATCAAGGATGTCAACTCCGTCATTTACAGCTTTCTGATATGCCAGGTCTGTACAACCGGGGTAGTCTCCACTCGCTCCATTCATGGAAATGATAGAAAACTCCCCTGCATGCAAAACGGGTTAATCAGAATGTCAATTTATATGAATTTTTTGTACCGCCAAATAAGCCAGCCAATGTACCTCGTTGTTTTGCATCAGTGTTCAAGTGGCAAAAACAATCTGTGGATCAAGACAACAAAGATTCAGACAGGAATGTCAATTTTTCTAGCTTCTGAATGTCTATACAAGAACAAGACAAAAAGCGATAGCGGAGGAGTTTTGTCTTACTGATGGCTTGATAGGGAGTGATTGGATAATCTGATAAGATGCCATCAACAGAGAAATTTCCATTGTCGATGAAAGATAAATACTCAGCCAATGGATCGTAGCTGTAGTTATAGGCAAATAAGACATCATTGGCAAACTCTGAGGCAAAAACTTCTATACCCTCTTTATGAGCGTCGGTGACAAGCGAAGTGTGGGGTAGAAGGTAAAACTCCGCATCTACAGGCCATATGAAAGACTTTGGAACAAGAATCCCTGAAGAAAATGTTCTTATGTAACTGAGGTTTTTCATAAGATGGCCATAGGTAAGGTTGCTTGAGGGCTCGATCTCGTCTTGCTCTAAAAACCGGAATATGAGCTTTGTCATGCGCCGTGCGAAATTCTTCTTGATGGACTGCAAGAAACTGATCTCTGGGGATGATATGTAGCTTACAGCTACATGTTTTGACACAGACAGAACATAGTTTCTCATACTCAAATTGTGTTGTGAGTAGAAAGCAGTGTGCTGAAAAAAGTGTTGGAACTCAAAAGGTTAGCTTAAACAGGACCGAGAAGATGCACGTAGAAGAAGAAGAAGAAGAAGAAGAAGAAGAAGAAGAAGAAGAAGAAGAAGAAGAAGAAATGACACTGCTCTTGTTCAAAAACCGGGAGAAATGACACTAGAGATTACCTGAATGTTTAACCAGAGGCTTGAGCTTGCGTTGGCTACCTCTTCGACAGTTGCGATGCTGTAAATGTCATCAAAAATCGGTGGTCTTGAATAAATATCTTGGGTCACTGTTCCAGTAAGAAAAAAATCTCACTTGTGACAGTTGTTTGTAACATTGTGCAATGCTGAAAGATAAAATTCGGCGATATATGCAGAACGACTTTTCAGTAAACAAGAAAAAGTCGAGATAAAACTGTTAAACAGCCTTAGTTTCAGAAAATTCAGATCACAGGACTAGAAAGGGTCGGGCATGCATTGAATTAGTGATCCACCGAAGCACGGAACGAGAAAACTTCACTCTAAAAAAAAACTTTTCAGCCATGGCATACGAATGGATACAAGGAAACAATGCCTTTTTCCACCTGCAACAAACAAGATACTGAACCAAACCTAGCAAATTTAGAGAGAACGTTCAACTTACATGTCAGAGTAAAGAGTTCATCTATTGTGTAATCAACGGGAAACCAGCCTTTTGAAGGAACACCATTGACGATGTAAGACTTCTTCTGACCGGGAAATACATATTCGATGTTAGACCCATTTTCAAAACTTAGATGAGGGAAACAAAACCCGATATCATCTTTTGCAAGCTGCAGATCACACCACAACGTTACGTTTGGTGTACTTGTCACTGTTGCCGAATCATATGCCACTATAGAGGAATCCGGGAACATGCCAGAGAACCCACCTCTTGCAATGACCACTGGAGGCTCTCCTGTGACAAATTTAGGATCAAAATGGTTAAAAACAGACAAGATTATAACATCAAGATCCATGTTCAACAACTGAAACTCTTCTGTGTCTGACCGTTCAGTGTCAACCACGAACTTGAAGAAGTTGTCTGTAGAGTGAAGAAATGGATCAGAAACAGGAGGACTGCAGCAGCAGAACAAGCCATTGTCACCATTGATTTCCTTCAGCTTGATCTGTCAGAGAGATTTTGCTGAGAGCTTCTACAGAGATTAGTGAATCAATGTTACAAAGAAGTTTGGTATATTATTGGTGGGTTGCTCATGAAGCTGCCCCACAGAAAACACTTCATGCTTAGTTTGGAAAACCCTTGCATTAACACGGTTTCAGTCTACTACTGCAACTTTTTCTTTTATTAGAAAGCTCCTCTTTCTTTTGGAAAAACACTGATTGCATTCATTTCCTAAACTGTGAGAATAGTTTCGCTTTTGAAAACGGGACGCCAACTTGTGTTTTCAAAAAGGAATATTACTTTAGTGTACATATTTTATCTTATGATCCATTGCCAATGGATAGAGAGTGCTTCTCAAACAGATAACTGACTTCTCAGAAACGCAAAATCAAGCACTTGTTTCAAAGCATAACCACAACAGTATTGTCTACACATTGAAGATTTCTGATAAAAAAAATCAAGAAAGTATCATATAACCATCCCATCAACAAAGACTTGTCGTATACATCCACAGAAACCCGAGTAAAGAACCCATTATTCAGCTTTCGATGGAATGTGATTGCCGCCAGTCGCAATTTTGTAAACGTAAAACCCGGTCATGAGAGCACTGTAAGGGCATCAAACACAAACAGATGGTTTGTTTTGGGTTATTTTAACACTCACAGCCTATATAGCCTATATCGACGTAACTATAAAATGGAAGAACGTAATACATAGTGTATTACCTGATCCCAGCAACCACGGCAGCCGGCATAATCTTTTGAGTTAGCATGAAACGTTGTCCCATGATTAAAGTAAGAGCGGCAGCACATACTGAACACGAGACATTCAGGTGAATAAAGTAGCTAACGAAGATCCACAAAGGGAAGAAAACAAAAGAGTGCACAAGTTTTCAACCGATGATGACAACATCTAAGTTCTAAGAATCTAGTCTACAGACACACTGACACGGTCTTTACGAAAATCAAATAAAACAGCACCTTTCAGCCATTAGCTAGCAATTATCATTAATCACCTATGGCAACAACCCTTTGCATTTGTTGAAAGCAACAGAGTACCGTTTCGAGAAAGACAAACTTTATGTAGGAACAAAGGTGATACCATAGCAAGCCACTGAAATATCACTATAATCTAAGATCCAAACACAAGAAAAATGTTCATAACTTCATCTTCAACACGGATGGAGTTATAACTTGGCCTATCAACCAATCCAATAAGATCTGGGCATCAATATAACTTGGCCTTTCAACTTGCAAGCAATAACCTAGCATGAACATGAAGAAACAAGTTTCTGACAAGAACCATGAATCATAAACAAAGCCCAATAGATCAATGATCCATATCCAACCATTTTCTCCCCAAAAGCCAACAACTTAGCTTCTGATATTAACTCTACGAATCATTTCTAACACAAACAACTTAGCTTCTGATATTAACTCTACGAATCATTTCTAACACAAACACAGGGAAGATTTGTGTCAAAAGCTCTCGCTTTGGATTATCGATGTAGCAACCAGGACAAAGTTGATCTCGATTTCCTATGGATACACGAACGAAAACTACGATCGAACTAAACATGGCTCAAGTTTAAACGAAATCTAAAAAAAATTGAGATCGTTAAAACGCAGCAGAGAGCCAGAGACAATCGGATTAAAAAATGGGAAAAAGAAATCATCACAAAACCTGTCTCGATAATCAGGGCGAGAGCCGAATTCTTCTTCTTCTCGAAGGCCTTGAGGCTGAGATACCCAGCGAGGATGAGCAAGAATCCGGTTCCAACACCTCCGGCGAGAGATACGGTGCTCCCTCTCCTCAAGTACCCGAAAACACCTCCGCCGACGAGGAGCATCCCGTACGGGATCGTGAAGCAGAAATCGTGCATTTTGTCGGAATGGGTATGAATTTCTCGGGAAAATGGAAACTGGGTTTTCGCGGATTGATGAAGAAAGTCACAGGTATTTGTGTTGATCCTAAATCGTTTGAAGATGATGATGATGGTGAGCGTGGTGAGCGCGTGGAAAAGGCTCGCTTCGTCAACGGCTGACAACTACCCACTTCGGCTCCACTCGCGGCCCATGATTATTTGTTTACCTAAACAGATTGGTTACATTTTAATCACACACTGCAAATATATATATTTATATATATATATTTATTTATGTATAATATCCAAAATTCATGCAATTCCACATTTAACTCTTCAAATTTTGAAACTCTCATACAGATTTTTTTATATTTTAAATTCAAATATCCAAACCATACAAAACAGTCAAAATAATATCATTTTAACTTTTCAAAAAAAAATTAATGAATTAAACCAAAAACAACTTAATTTTGTTCATTATAAGAAACTTTTTAATACCATATTTTCTTAAACAATATTCATGCTAAGATACAAGAAGTCTTTCATAAAATCTTAAATCTCAGCAAAACACTAAAGTTTCCATCAAGATTGGATTAGAAATACTCTTTTGAAATCCAATGGCAAAACGTAGACAACAACAACAGCAGTGTCTGTGCTTCAGAAGCAAAGTACAACAACTACTTGTAATACATAACCATGTTGTGTAGATCTCTCATACATATATACACACACATACAGAACTCTATTACTGCAGGTTCCCACAACGGTGATTTTCAAGGTCCCATGAGTCTTTTCCGAAGTTCATCGTGCCTTTTCTCGACCCTGCAGCCAGAACTCATCAAAGAGGTAATCCAGACCTGATCCGATCTAACTGGCTCGTCATCGTCGTTCCTGTGCCATGTCCACAGAGAATGGCTTGAGTTCACTATCTGAAACTCACCATGTCCGAAGCTTGCTTCCCGGAACACTGACCACTCAGGCTGTGGATCTTTATACCTGCAAAAATTACGATCATATTCACCCGAGCTGTAAAAACTGTCGCCTCCTTTATATAAACAACAACACTCAAAACCCGCAAGTTTAGTTAAGTAACCCGGTCATTATACTATGGGTCAAGGCTTTTCGCAAAAACAGGGTTTGTGTGTAAACGAGGATACGAAGAACGAAGAAAGAACGACGTGAAGAAATGAAATCGATTTTTAGGAATTACTTGCGAGCAAGTCCTTCTCTGTTCCCTCCATCTCCTATAGTTATGTGTACAGCGCCACACGGGTCTGATTTACCATTGTTTACACGTTTCTGTCAAACCAGTGAAACCCAAGTCGAAAAATCAATGTTAATATCACATGAAACACGAAGATAGATAGAAGCAAATGAAGGTTTTTTCTACGCACCGTTCGTTCATAAGCATGGACATGACCGGTAAATACAATATCCACACCACTAGCATAAAGCAGAGGCTCCATTGAAGCCATCATATCATCACCTTCATGTTGATGAGCTTCGTTACTGTTATACCATGGCACATGGAAAAGGACTATTAGCCATGGAGTCCTTTCCCGGTCCACCTTCGCGAGATCAGCCTACATGACATCCAAAATAACGAATTTACTTGTCAAATATAGCAGAATCTGATCATAGGACTGCAAAATATTGTTAGGATAAGACAGTTATTGACAACGTTCTTCCAATTCAAACAGGAAAACATGAAAAGGGAATGATGTAAGAATCTCTTCTATGGACAAATCATGGATGGGATCCTACTCCTGACAAGTCAATGGTGATAGAAGAATTCTCACCTTTAACCAATTATATTGATCCGAGCCTGGGTCGTTATCCGTGTATGAGCCAAGCATGATCACATGGACACCAGCAACCTCAAAAGAGTAGTAAAGATTCGAACTTGATCCACTCTCCTCATAAGGCATCTTCCACCTTGAGTTGTAAGACACAAATTCATCCATTAGAAAGGGAATACTCTCTTTTTCATGATTTCCTTGTGTCACCATCCATGGCCTAGCACTCGCTAGAGGCTGAACCAGCTCTCCAAAGGTGTCCCATTTATGCTGCATATAGTCGGCATATGAAAGATCCCCGGGAAGAAGATTCACCTCATATTTGCACTTATCAATATGATCTAGAGTTGACTTGGTCCAACCGGTTTGCCCCAGATCCCCAGCCACTGCAAAAGTGATCGGGAACTGAGCTGGAGGCGTTTTCAGCTGGAACTCAGGCCCTTCTCCCCCACAACGGTAAAAATATACAGTGTTTGGTTCCAGTGGCCCAATGACTGTATGATGTATCTTCCCCGATTTATACAATACATAGCTGTATGAAGTGCTGTCTCCTTGAGCCATATAATCGTATCGCCCTGCTGATGTTCCATACCCTACCATGGAAGGCGAAGATTTATCACTAGTGACCCATGTCACTCGCATATGCTTATCCCCAGCCAATGAGACATGCACCTGCAGTATACATTGTAAGAATCAAGGGCCAAAGGAATTTAAAACAAACATGAATGATCTCTTTAAAATCATAGTATCATACACTTGGAACAACAATTAAACACACCAAAAAAAAGGCTTCAAAAGCAATGCATTTGGCGGAGAATTGGCTGCAAAAGTATTGCCCAAAATGGAACTTTCCCGAGATACCCAAAATAGAACTTTCCCGAGAAACAAACAGAAACTGCTTGTAAAGAAAAACAAAGATCAGGCCATAAAGAGAACAGAAATTTTATAGCACCCAATGTCAAGCAGCGGTTCAAATCCAGAATTCCATGACAAAATCCAGGACCCAGAAGCTTAATTAGAGTAGGGAATCCAGAGATTTGCCAGAGAAGCATCACCACACATGCAACTTTCCCGAGGAACAAACAGAAAGTGCTCCCCCAAGAAAGACGAATATCAGATCATTAGAAAAACAGAAATCTTACAGCATCCAGTGTCAAGAAACGGATGAAATCCAAACATCATGATTCATGACCCAGAAGCTGAACTTTTTCAGTACAAGACTTCGCCGGAATCGAGACACACGTCACCGCATGATGTAGAAATTCACGGCGCCAGTCAAATGAAGCGATTGAAAAAACACCAGAAGCAAAGCAACAAACAAACAACTGAGATTTACCAGAGAAGTATCACCCCAAATGTAATTTTCCCGAGGGAATCTATCAGAACATCAGACCATAAAAACAGAAACTTGAAAGAACCCAGTAACAAGAAACGCATCAAATCCATGACCCAGAAGTTGAATTTCACCTGCTGCGGTTGAGAAGAAGGCTTGCGATCCCATGGAAACTCCAAGTTCTTACGAGGTTTAGGTCTGACGTAATCAGATGCAGCAACATTAACACAGATTAGCAACACGATAGTCACTGGTACTAGAAATCTCATCCTTCCCAGTACGTTTCGAAGATTCGATGTGAAAAGAGAAGAGACAAAGTTCACATGGCGAAGGAAGGTGATGATTATATATCGAGAGAGAGAGAGCAGACGCTTTGGAAGCCGGATTCGGTGACTTTCCTTTTTTTGGTGTCTTTTGTTTTTGTAAATTGACGGAATTGTCCTCAATGGTTTCTGTAATTTGGGGATAATAAAGTAATTTTCTCCTGTTTTTGTTGTGAGGTGTTGAGAAATGAGAGCTAATTTACCAGAGACGCGTTCCTTTCACATTTTGTTGTTATTAAAGTTTGATTTATATAAAGAGAAAAAAAAAGTTTGATGTTACTTGTCGTGTTTGGATCTGTTTCTAAAGCCTTATTATTATATAATTATATTTCTACATTCCTTGTTGTTTATTGCTAATTTAAAAAATATCTATGCTAATTTTAAAAATATCTATGCTATCTTAAACAAAAAAATCTATAACCAATTACCAAATTGATTTAAGAAACTTTTTTCAGAAAAAAAAAATTTATAGATAAACTATTTTAAAGTGAATATATAATAAATTATTTTAGTACGATTTATGACGTTACTATATGTAAACATAAATTAATTTATATAATGCATTCAGTTATTTCTCTTTTCCTTTTTTATTCTAGTGGCTTTTAAAGTTGGTAAGTGGTTTTTTGATGAATTTTAATGGTCTTTAAAAGCAAAAATACCAATGCCTGTCCTTCGTTACAACTTACAAGCTCTAATATTATATGTTAAGTCAAGATTAGCGAGAAACCTAATGAAACAATTAATAATGATATTTCATTGGCTAAAAACAGATATTTTTAACATGTACACATTTTAAACTATAGTTCCAAAAAATTCGAATTAAAATTTTACAGTTTCGTAAATATTATATTCCAGATCTACACGTTGTTTTCTTTTGCAAATCTATACAAACGCGATATTGGTTGATATGAATAAAAAAATTAATATCATCGTAAATAATATGTTAATTTTAAAAAAAAGAACACAAAAAATATCTTCAAAGTTTAACGTTTCCTCTAATAATTTCGATTTTGTATAATTATTAAGCGTACTGAATTTCATTTTTTCAACAACAAATTTTTTTTTTGGACAAATCTATTAAATTGATTTCGGTTTTTAATAATTTAACAATTTATACGGATTATGTGAAAATCAATCATTTATATAAGTTTGACATAAATTATTTTTGGTTCTCGCGCCTAATTTATATCAAGATACGGTTTACAAGCAAGCCTTGCCAAAAATTGAATTTATATATCGTGATAATAACTTGAATGTAGCCCGTGACCCCGTGTGGACTTTAGGTTACGATTTGCAAGTCAGTATATATTTATATTAAATGGAGTGGAGAGTATGGATCTACCTTGTTTGCATGAGCATATATTATATTCTCTATCTCGTGTCATTTTTTATTCTGGTGAAATAAATTTTTGTATTCATTTCATATAAAAACAGCAATTAATATTATTGTAGATAACTGTTATTGACGATTCACCAAAATTCTTATACAATTGTAATTTGTAAAATATAGCAAACATAATTATCGTGAATGAATGGATGGATTCACATATGAAAAACTATAGAGGCACTTTCTCCTTCCTTTGATTAAAATTTCCACACCTAAATTCGTTTTATTTAATTATTTAAAATATATTTTTGAGAAAAAAAAACTAATTAAAATTTTAAAACACTGCTATAATTTTTTTTTTTTTTGAAATAAGGGTAAGGGCTTTACAATTTCAAGTTTCTTTTGTCAAGCAAAATCTCTTCAATCAGCGCGCCATTTCGGTCCCCAAAATCCCCCCCCCCCCCCCCCCCCCTCC
>NW_010966021.1:1067612-1079490 GCF_000463585.1 Tarenaya hassleriana | reverse complement strand
CCCCCTCGCTCTCTCTCGTTCCTCCTCCCATGGACAACATTGAACCACCATCGTTCTCGCTAGGGTTTGATATCGATACTGAGTCGGAGCTCCGATTACCCTCCCAACGGAACCCTAGTTCTCCTGTTGCTTCCTGCGACCGCGTAATCGGAGATGGCGATGATGAGCTGGGTCTCACGATATCGGATTCGGATCCGGAGCCTGAACCGAAGTATTCAAGTCGGGTTCTCAAGGAATTGAGGAGAGGAACTAGCGCGGAACAATCTTCGAAGAACAGTAACGTAGCCCTAGTTGAGGAGGTGTTAGGTCGTAGCGATGATCTAGACGATGATGTTGAGGAGTTCTCTTCTCCAGATGATTTTCTTGCGGGTATCACACTCTATTTGAGTTTTACTTCATCTTTCATGTCATTCATGGGTGTACGTGAAATGGGTCTTACATTTCTGCTGGATTTTGCTTGGGAGCTGCATCTTTGAGTGTGTCGCTGTGCTTTTTTGCTTTACGTTCATGTTCAAAATTGGATTTAAATTTCGCAAGAATGTTGGAAATATAAGCCTTTCTGTTTGCAGATGCATGAAATCAGAAGTTCGCGCTGAATTTACTGACAATTGAACTGAAATTCGATGAATTTGTGAACTTGTATGCTATCTGAACCATGAGCTGAATAGTTAAGAATCACAGAGGAATAAGAGGATCATGGGATACCTTACTGTAGCTCAAGACAGAAGCTTTATTATTTGGCAACATGTCTTAATGTTGATCTGTGTACACGTTCTCCATATTACAGGTATCTTTGGAGATAGATAAAGGACTTTCAGTGTCATTCAGTATCTGTTGGACATAGATATATGATGAATCACGTGCACTTAAGACTTTGAAGTATTAATTTAGAACTTCATTTCCACTGCGAGCAAACGATCAATTGGTGTGTGGCCAAGGACTGAAGGTCTAAGTTTTAGGTGATCCATAGGGTAGGGAAATGTTGCAGTCATTTTGTAACTATCTAACGTACTAGCCAGAGCAGAGTTTTGAACACCAAAATTATTGGAAACAAAAGATGTATGGCTTAAAATTTTCAATTGAACGATACGTGTACGCTGTTGTAGTTTACTCTGTTTTTGCTTTCTGTATTCATTAATTCACTAGAACCATTTTGGATATACTACATGCAGAAGTACCTGCTTCAACAAGATCTCGCTTTTCATGTAGCAGTTCAAAGGTTCCGCTTCTTGTACCTGGGGTTTTGAATCGGGTTTCCTCCCTGAGGGAAAAAGGGAAGCAGTTAGACGTTCCAATGTCCAATGGGTCTGGGATTAGTTCTGCTGCATCATTGTTTCAAAGGTCAACTTGCAGTCCTCTTCGGAAATTCCAGCTACTTGATTCAGATTCTGAAGAAGACCGCCCATCCACCAGTAAAGGTGTGAGCAGAGTGACCGGTTCAAATGGTTCATCCTCAAAGGGTCTTCAATCAGTTAGAAGTAAACCAAAGGAAAATGAGTCGGGGTCCATGTCGTGCACTGGAGATCTATGGAGAGATTTCTCTCCCCAAGCTTTCCAGATTCATACACCTGCATTAGATGATGTTTGTCGGGACTATTTTCGCTCAATGAAGGAGAATTGCACACCTCAAAACTGTAGCAATGCTGCTGCAAACAGTAAAACGGGTGAACATTTTAACTCAAGTGGTCAGCAAGCTGAGCAATGTTGGGATTTTGCCCACCCATCTCCCCCCTCTCATCGTTTCTTCCTGCACAGTGATCCTAGGATCCGGGATTTAGCCCGAAAGCGTTTGCCAAACTTCTCACCTCTGGGAATTGTCGATGGCAATGGGAGCCGGCAGAGCTTATTCCTTATTGATTATATGTTGGTTACTCTTGTATTGATTCCTTTTCTCATTATGTTTATTTTTATCTTTGATTTCCAGAGCGTTGACATATTTCTTTAATGATATTGTAGGAACCAATTTGGCACCAGAGGGAATTCGAAAACTGCAAACACTCGCAACAAGATTCACTCAAGTGGACAAACCAAGTCAAAGGTGTCAAAGAGTCAAGAAGGCTTACATGCTTCAGAAGGTTGGTTGAATCCTAAAACGAGTTCTGCTGCTCCAAAGGACGCCGGCAAAAGGCGTGTTTCAGCAAACAGTGGCTCTGCAGGCCACTGGTATACTTCACCAGAAGGAAGAAAGGTTTGTTGCTGACAGAAAGAAACACATAGAGAACTCAATTTTCCTCGGAAGTAAAATGTGACACACATACATATGGACACCCTCACACACAATTCAATCAAACGGCATTTCCTGTTTCATAAAAATACGATGATTCTTTACAATGAGGAGCGGCTGCAGAGTTCAAAGTAGAAATAAAAAAGGACACCCCGCACTGCTGGAAAACTTTACACTTTAGCTTCCCAGGGGAACAATCTTGATTTATTTGTCTTAATAGACTTGTGGTCATCAAACTTTCCTGTCTAGTTTGTAAGTCACCTGAAATTCCTCACTCTTACAACTCGTTTTCCTTCTCGTGTAGGTATACGTTTCCAGAACAGGACAGGAGCTTTCTGGCCAAAGTGCATATAGATGTTTTAAAAAGGTCTGATTCATAATGCAGAGTTACATATCATATCAATCAGATTTTGTTTAACAGAAATTGTCTCCTGAAATTTTGATGCATAAAACTTTATGGTACACAGGAGAGCGGAGGCGGGTCTAGGAAGTCCAAAAGGAAAGGCCAGACGAAGAAGCAAACGAGGAAGAAGCCGAAACATTGAAGTGTTGCATTCAGTTCTCAGGTAGGATAGATACCTCATGCTTTTTCACAAAGTACCTAAAAACTTGAGTGACTTCAGTCCATGATTCTTACCCTTCAGGTTCATTTTAATCAAAATATTTGATGGTTCAATGAAAGGGTTAAGCATCAGCTACTTTATTCTCTCATTTTTCCTGTGTGATAGTTTATTGTTTTTGCTGATTCTCTTCCAAGCATTCCTACTGTGTTTCTGAAATCTGCATTAAAACACCCTTGCTGCATATAATCTCGAAATTGTTTTTATGAAATCTATTTTTCTATTGATTTTCATATCTATGCACTTAAGCTTCATTAAGTTCAAGATTAAGGAATCAATATCAAGAACTGTCATATGATATCACACACTAAATCATGGCAAAATGACAAGGAGGATGAAATCTGTATCTAAAAAGGGTACTTTGATATCTGGATTTTTTTTGGGCGCAAAGTTCTTTTTTGCATGTTACTAAAGAACTCAGTATTCCGAGCTAATTTAGTATCTGAAAACAATGAACCTGGAAAATGTATTTTTGCCGGTTTAACTTAAAAATCGAACCTGGTGGTTTGGTCCGGTTTGGAAAATTAGGTTGGAAGAGAGAAATCAGCAACCGTCATCCATATGGTCCCAACTCCCAACGCATTTTACATAAAAGATCCAAACGAAGATCAGAAACATGTGCAAAATACAATCTACAATGCAACTGCTTGATTCTTTATTCATACAGATCATTCTGATACTTTTATGGTAAGATAACATACTTTTATGAAATATGGGCTTAGAAAATTTTCTATTGAAACTGTTTATTTATTTTTATAGGGTATTAAAAATACCCATCAACATATTGATTTTTTTTTTTGCAAAATTAATTAAAAAATTATTCTGGCAAGTATCATATATATATATATATAGATAGATAGATAGATATTATGGTCTCGGTTTACAAAGGAATTGATTTCTTAAACCTAACCCCGCCTTGTTGTAGCTAAATTACTAATGAGTCAAATCCATGCAACAAACGTGTTTCAATCTTTAAATTTATTAACACCATAAATTTAGTTTAGCCCACCACCACTGACTTATCTCTTTCTCTCTCATTTTTCTCCACAACTTTGTTCCTCGCATTTCCCATTCTGCCCATCTCTTTTTATAAATATATATACACACATACATACATATATATATATATATATTCATGTAAGGCTGAATACATACACCTTTCAGATTCGCTGCTCTGATAAAAAAAAAAATTGTACATTTTTTTTTTGGTTCTAAAGACCCTGATGGGTTTCTTCTCAAACATGTTGAGTTGTTTCATGAAACCCTCAGGATCTGGGGAATATGTTTGCGATGGAAGTGTCTGTGTTCTTCAAAACTCGAAAAATCCAAGATTCGAGAATAAGGGATAAACTACTTTGGAGCCTT
Source organism: Tarenaya hassleriana (assembly GCF_000463585.1). Classification (NCBI taxonomy): domain Eukaryota; kingdom Viridiplantae; phylum Streptophyta; class Magnoliopsida; order Brassicales; family Cleomaceae; genus Tarenaya; species Tarenaya hassleriana. The sequence goes on along the minus strand of NW_010966021.1, from coordinate 1,075,281 downwards.
GTTCCTTCCATGAGGTCTTGATTATTTTCTCTATATTTTTTTCGTTAGTGTTTTATATTTATTGGAATCGATGTATCTTTTTCGATATTATCAGAAGGATTCTCTTTTCATATAATTTATATTCGAAAAAAACTTTCCTGTATATTCATGGAAACAAGAAATAAGAAAAACATGGAAACGAATTTGTGCGTCTTTGATCATTGCTTCAGAAAATTTCGGTTTCCGTGATGTATGAACAACTAGCCATAAAAATATATGTATCCTTTTGAATATATATTCATGTGAAGATTCATGAAATCCAAAACACATCATTGTCGTAAACTGGACCTCTATCACTGATGACATTGATTAATGTCCTGTTGTTGATCACCAAGAACATGCATTCTCTTTCTTACCAAACGCCAGAATTGCAAAGAATGAGAAGAGCGCGTTTATCATTATCCTGAGTTAAAATGTAAATTATGTAAAATAGCGAAACGCAAAACCCTAAAACGGCATTATATCAAAAATACCCTTAAAATGCTACTTCTACTTCAACACCTACCCTTGTGACCATGTGACCAATGTGACCGAGCGTGAGAGGAGGAGAGCGACGTGGCGTTCGCTGGCGTATTTGTCGTTTTCTGCTCGATCCCTTCGCCGCTTCGGATTCCTTTTGTTTCTTTGACGGCACTAACTGCTGGTTGGTACCATTTGACTGCATACACATATTAAAGGCATTATATCAAAAATACCCTTAAAATGCTACTTCAACTTCAACACCTATTCTTGTGACCATGTGACCATGTGATCAATGTGACCGAAATATAGTGTGGTCACATATTGATCTCATTGTTCATAACGTTAAATTTATGATGTTTTAATCAAATGATTAGTAAGATATACAAGGTATGAATATAATGAATTAGTGTGATCACCATAAATTTAACGTTATAATCGATAAAAATCAAAATGTGACTATACTATATTTCGGTCACATTGGTCACATGTGACCAGGGTAGGTCTTGAAGTAGAAGTAGCATTTTAAGGGTATTTTTGATAATGCCCCCTAAAACAGGTACTAAGCATATTCTAAACTTAACCTATAAATAAAAAATTTAAGTCCCAAGAGATGCAGATTATTGGTAAGTTTAGATTTCGATTAGAATCTAGAGTTTATAGACAAAGATTACAGGGTTTGAAAAATGGATTGATGGGATATAAAATTGCCACTCTTTAATGGAAGGTGAATAAAAAACCCTTTTTCTCCTTCTCCTCTCGCTGTAAAGGGTACAAACCCTACTCTTTCGTCCAGTTCACAACACAAGGCGAGGGTGTCTCCAGGGACGAGGGACGACACTGCGAACGGGTGCAAGTTTCTGTCTCTCCCATGGCTTCTTCATCGTTCATATGGTTAGTTTTAGGGTTTCTTACATGCTAGCTCCGACAAAGGTCTCGCCTTTGAAGTTGGGTTTTTTCTGGTCTTGACAGCTAAATCGGCTTGAGAAACAGGACGGGTTGCTGTAATATGGATAGGATCAGTTTGTTGCCTGATGTATTGCTGATTCGGATTCTTTCGTTCGTTCCAACAAAAGATGTCTTTGGCACTATGGTTCTGTCTAGACGATGGCAGTCTCTTTGGACGATGGTGCCGAGACTTGAGTATGCTTCTTCCGGCCATGAGACTGAACGCGGAGCATTCACAGAGTTTGTTTACAGGAGTTTGCTATCGAATAAGGCTCCAATTCTAGAAAGTCCGTGTCTTCACGTAGATTCGAGCTCTGCTCGTGGAGTAGATTTGAGAATATGGGTTGGGATTGCAGTTGAACGCCGTGTGCGTGAGCTCGAAATTTGTCTTCACGGTTATGATTATGATTATGATGATGAAGAGAAAGGGATTCGCATGCCGGATAGCCTGTACTTGTGGAACTCTCGAGACTTTGATACTTCGAGATGGTGTTCTTGTGGATGTTCCTTTTCAATCATGTTTCCGATCCCTCAAAACTATGCATCTCATAGAAGTGTGCTATAAAGGGGAGTGTTTTCACAGGCTTTTATCAAGTTGCCCGCTTCTTGAAGATTTAACTGTGGTATGGTATTCCCGTAGGGAGGAAAGTTACACTATTGCATTGCCGGGCTTACAAAGATTATCCACATATAACACGCCTGGCTTCGGATATGGCGGGTTGGTGATAAATGCTCCTTCTTTGAAGTATTTGCACATTGTAGATCATGACACTGATACCTCTTTGGTGGTTGAGAACATGCCTGAGATTGTGGAGGCAATTGTTGACTTGTTTAATGTACCATCTCAGAAGCTTCTAGGTTCTCTTACATCAGTTGAGCATCTTTCCTTAGCTGTCGAGGTAACTCGTCTTCCGTTTTCAAATGGATTGAAAACAACAAAGAAAAAATGGCGTTCTTTTCTTGTTATTGGAATTTGAATGCTTTCTCATTACGCTGGTGTTTATCTACTTATTGTTCCATCATAAGCGGGGTGTGCTGCTTTTGAACGGCATTGTGTTCCATCGCCTTGTTCATCTCGAGTTATTCACACGTGGCCAAGACTGGTGTGATTTACTTGCATATATGCTCGAAGGTTCTCCTAACCTGCGAGTTCTGAAACTCAAGAATGTACACTACTTGCTCAACCTGCTAACTTCTCGTACATTTTCCAGTTCAATTATCTAATACAACACTGTATTTTCTGTTTCTTATAATCTTAGTCGCAGGACAGGTTGTATTCAAATGAATCAAATCCCTGGACTTGGTGGAAACAACCAAATCATATCCCTCTATGTTTATTGTCCAGCCTTGAAACTTTCCAGTGGAAAGGTTACCAGGGATCATTCCGGGAAAAAGAAGTGGCAAAGTACATCCTATCAAATGCTGCATGTTTGAAGATGGCATCTATTTACACTGAGAAATACATCAATGTGGAAGAGAAACTTCGGATCGTAAAGGAATTGGCTTCCATGGCCAGGGGTTCAACTTCATGTCAGCTTATTTTCGACTGATATTATACATTAACTTTTTTTTTTGGGGTGGGAGGATATGCTAGAAACGCTTTCCCATAGACTCTTGTATAAAACTCTTCGGTAAGATTGTGTGGGTTGCTCTGATATGAAGCATCTGCTACTCTATTCTCTAATTTTCCCTGTTAAAGAATAGTTCATTGTTTTTGCTGATTCTACTGTGTTTCTGAAATCTGTATTAAACTCTCTTGCTGCATTGAAGTTTAAGTTGCCTTGGTCTTGAAGATTTGGCCATGGAGTGGTGTTTGGACAGGATTGAGAACTTAACTGCTGTATCTGCACATTGTAGATGATTTCATTGATACCTTTTTTGAAGTATTTGCACATTGTAGGAGTTCTTATATCAGTCGGGCGTCTTTCCTTAACTTTAAAGGTAACCCGTCTTCTGTTAGAATGGATTGATTTGAGACTGTATACAAAAAAGGGAAAAGGTGGAATTTTTCTTGTTAGTTGAACTATTTCCCATTGAGTTATTTACGTACCTAAATGTTCTGTCGCTCAGTTGGACAAACCAAGTCAAGGGTGTCAAAGGGTCAAGAAGGCTTACATGCTTCAGAAGGCTGGTTGGATCCTAAAACGAGTTCTGCTGCTCCAAAGGATGCTGGCAAAAGGCGTGTTTCAGCAAACAGTGGCTCTGCAGAAGAAAGGTTTGTTGCTGACAGAAAGAACACATAGAGAACTGAATTTTCCTCAGAAGTAAAATGTGATACATATATATGGATGCACACACGCACAATTCAATCAAGATGGTGATTCTTTACGATGAGGAGAGGAGGCATAGTTCAAAGTAGAAGTGAAAAAGGGCACCTCGCACTACTGGAAAACTTTATGCTTTAGCTTCCAAGGGGAACAATCTCGATTTATTTGTCCTAAAGTGCAGCCAATTTGAATTAATAAGCTTGTGGTCATCAAACCTTCCTGTATAGTTTGTAAGCCACATGAAATTCCTCACTCGTACAACTCGTTTTCCTTCTCGTGTAGGTATACGTTTCCAGAACAGGGCAGGAGCTTTCTGGCCAAAGTGCATATAGATGTTTTAAAAAGGTCAGATTCATAATGCAGAGTTACATGTCATCTAAGAAGATTCTAGTATCCTTTACATCGATTGAACGTCTTTTTTTTTTAACTACGAAGAGGTAACATGTCTTTAGTTTACAAATGGATATGGATTTGAGGATGGAAATAGATTAGAAATTGTTTTCGGAATGATTTGTCTTTGCGGTGTTTATCCACTTAATCTTCAGTCATAAGCAGGGTGAGTCACTTCTGAGTGGCAGAGTGTTCTATCAACTTGTTCATCTCGAGTTATACACATGTGACAAAGATTGGTGTGATCTACTCACGTATATGCTCAAAGGTTGTCCTACCCTACGAGTTCTAGAACTCAACAGTGTATACCGACTTCTCGCTCAAGTTTCCAGTTTGATATTCGCTAGTGCACTGTATTTAAATTTCTTACTATCTTGGTCGCAGAAAAGGTTGTACGAAGATCCCCGAACTAGGTGAAAACGATCAAATCATGTGGTTCGATGTCTACTGTTGAGCCTGGAAACTTTTCGGTGGAAATGTTGTAAAGGACGGGAGGCACAAAAAGAAGTGACGAAGTATATCCTAACAAATGCAAAATATTTGAAGATGGTAGCTATTTACCCGGATGTGTACCTCGATCGGGTCCAGAAACTTGGCATAGTGAAGGAATTGGCTTCAATTCCCAGGGGTTCAACTTCATGCCAGCTTGTATTTGGTTTGATTTTCTTGATTTGATTTTATCTTCCACTTTTGTATCTTTTATTACTTACCTCTTTATCCTTATTTTCTTATGTTGATTTGATTTTATCTTTTATAGCAACTATATTCTGCACACAACCCTAACACCATTTATTTAAATATTTTTAATCGGAGCCATCTCAAAAATATTTGGCCCCGTACAAAATAAAAAATATTTTTTTTACTATAAAAATATAAATTTAAAATTTTAATTGTTAAAATATAATTCAAGTCTCCCTAGGCTAAAACCAAATCTCACATGCAATGAATTCACAAGTTTCAAGACTCAACGAGTAATGAGTAGGATGAATGAAGAATTTATGCGTTCGATCCCGAAAAAATTTGGGACTACGGCGAAGTAACTAGGGTGAATGATTTATCGGAATATTGGAAAAAAATTGGGACTACGGCGAATAACTGTTTGGGTATAATTTTTCTAAGTCTTTGTGTCTTTTACTTCATGCTCCTCGATGAATGATATATCGGAATATTGGCGAATTATTTTTAATAATCTTCCTTTTCTTTTCTTTTTTTCCTTTTTTTATTGCTAATTTCCTTTTCTCTAAATTCTATATTCTGACCCATATAATTTAAATTTAAAATTCTAAACCCTAGTCTATATACTCTGAATTCTAGTCGAAACCTAAACTTAACAATCTAAATCGTCCTACTAATCTGCATATCTTGGATTTAAAATTTATAATTTAGAGGTTAATTTATTTAGCGTTTAAAAATTAGGATTGAGAATTTTGAAATCAGGATTTAATGTTTAATATTTAGAGTTAAAAGGTCAATTAAGATTAGTAAAACAAAAAAAAAGGTAAATCAAAGTTAACAAAAAAAAAAAAGGTAAAAAAAAAAAGGAAACAAACACGGGGCCGCGCCGCTTTTGATAGACTTTCTATTTAGCTCCACCTCTTTCTTCTATTAAAACCATAAACCCTACGACAGAACTACGATATATACACGAGCGACGTCATTGTGAAGTACATTTCCTCTCTCTCTCATGGCTTCTTCATGGTTTTATGGTTAGGTTTAGGGTTTCTTACATGCAAGCTCCAGTAAAGGCCCCGTCACAATATCATACGAGCGATTACAATTGACCATAAACCCTACTACGCGTTCACAATGTCACACAGAGCGACGTCAATGCCAAGTAATTTCCATTTCTCTCTCTCTCTCTCTCTCTCTCTCTCTCTCTCTCTCTCTCTCTCTCTCTCTCATGGTTTCCTCATGGTTTTATGGTTTTTCACATGCAAGCTCAACAAAAGGCCCCATCATTGACTTTTGGTTTCTGGTTTTGGCAGCGGAATCCGTTGCAGAAAATATGACTTTGGACAGGATCAGTGCGTTGCCTGATGAATTGCTGTCGCAAATTCTTGCCTTAATCCCGACAAAAGATGTCGTCGGCACCATGGTGTTGTCTAAACGATGGCATTCACTTTGGACGATGGTGCCGAAACTTAAGTTTGATTCTTTGAAAGAAGGGACTCTACTAGGAAGTTTCACGGAGCTAGTTAACAGGTCTTTGCTATCGAATAAGTTTCCAGTCCTAGAAAGCCTGTGTCTTCGCATAGATTCGGGTTCTGTTCGTTCAGAAGATATGAGAATATGGGTCAGGATTGCTGTTGAGCGCCGTGTTCGTGAGCTCGACATTTGTGCTTACGATTATGAGTATGATTATGAGGATGGAGAGGATGGGATTCTCTTGCCGAGTAGCCTCTACACTTGTGAAACTCTCGAGAGGTTGATACTCAGAGATTACATTCTTGTGGATGTTCCTTCTCGATGTTGTTTCCGATCCCTCAAGACTTTGCATCTCATGGGAGTGCGCTTTAAAGACTTTGAGTGTTTTCATGGACTTTTATCAAGTTGTCCTGTTCTTGAAGATTTAACTGTGGAATGGTATTCTGACGTGTACGAAATATACGCCATTGAAATGCCGAGCTTACAAAGATTATCTGCACGTAACATGTGTGGCGGATATGGCGGGTTGGTGATAGATACTCCTTCTTTGAAGTATTTGCACATTGTAGATTATACCGGTAATGACTTTGTGCTGGTCGAGAACATGCCCGAGGTGGTGGAGGCAAAAGTTACCGTTATACCTCCTCTGAAGCTTCTAGGATCTCTTATATCAGTTAAACGTCTTTCCTTAGCTGTACAGGTAACATGTCTTCCGTTTGCAAATGGATATATATTTGTGAATGAAAACAACAAAGAAAAAGGCAATCTTTTCTTGTTATCTAAATGGTTTCTTGTCGTATTACATAGTGTTTAGTGTTTATCTTCTCAATATGTTGGCATAACCAAACAGGATGTGCTGCTACCAAGTGATGATGACATGGTCTTCAACCAGCTTGTTCATCTCGAGTTACGGATATGTGGCGACGACTGGGGTGATCTATTTGCGTATATGCTCGAAGCTTCTCCTAACCTACGAGTTCTAAAACTCAAGAATGTATGCTGATTTCTCACTCAGTTCATAGTTTTGATACAACCGTATATTTACGTTTCTTATGATCGCCATCTTGGTCTCAGGAAAGGTTCTTCTACATGGTCCCCCGTATCTCGTGGAAACGACCAGTTGATGTCCCTCCGTGTCTTTTCTCGAGCCTTGAAACTTTCCAGTGGAAGCGTTACATTGGATCGGAGCCGGAGAAAGAAGTGGCGGAGTACATTCTAACAAACGCAACATGTCTGAAGATGGTATCTATTTGTCTGAAGGGAAACCTCGCTTTGGAGGAGAAACATCGGATCCAACAGGATTTGGCGTCCATGCCCTGGGGTTCATCTTCATGTGAGCTTATTATTCTTGACGACTGATATTATGCATTAATTTACACGTTTTTTTTTTGTTTTTTTTTTTGGGGGGGGGGGGGGGTGTG
>NW_010966021.1:1060509-1067359 GCF_000463585.1 Tarenaya hassleriana | reverse complement strand
TGGGGGGGGGGGGAGATGTGATTAAGGACACGTGTTGCTGCAGTAACTATTTTATATACGATGGGATTTCCCATTTCATTCATTAAAGTGTGTATATATATACGAATATATATATATATATAGTTAAATATGTAATGAGGTAAATGGGTTTTAGACCCATTTGGGTTTGTAACCGTAAACGGTAAGATCGAAGAACTCTCTTGGTGTATATTTCTTGTTTTCAGCTTAGTTGGTTCGATAGTGATTTTTTATTTTGTGATTTCGGTTTGAGACTTGGCTTGGTCGGGTGACCAACGTTGAGTTAAATGTCTACCAAATCAATACAAAATAAATTTATAAACACTAAATATTAAATCCAAAAGTCTAAACTCTCTAAATCATTACGACTTCATATTATTAATTTTTCTCTCTCATTTATGTATCTATTACATAAATGCCTAGTGATTTATATTTAATTTAATTTGTTTCTAGTCTATATATTATTTAGTTATTTTAATTAAAAATAAATAATAAAAATATAATATTAAAGCCAAACCATTTCTTGTGAATTTCCGAGGGCAACGTGGACATTGTGTAATTGTTCTAATTTTTTGGTGTATATATATTTGTGCGACACCAAAGCCAAGCCAATTGTGTAAATCTCCAAAGCTCGATCGAAGAAAGGTAACGAGCGAAAATCAGAAGCTCAATCCAAAAATCAGAGGAAAATACCCCTGCTCGTGTGGACAGAACAATTCTCACCTGAGGTAATCGAAGAAGATACGAGAGACAATGGCGGAGCTCGAGAAATTACAGAGGAGAGTTGATGCGGATGCCGAGCCCCTTTAACGTTTGTCCATTTTGGTAAATCCGAGATTATTTTTTTTTGAACTGGATTTGTCCATTTTTTACTGTGACACTGATGATGTCCTGTTGTTGAATCTCGATACTTGGTACGAGAAGAACAGTCTGTTTCTTGGTTTCTTTTCTGGGTTTTCCGTTTTTTAATGGAGATTGAATAGGCACTCCTTTTCTTCTTCTCTTCTCGCTTCCAATTTCACATGACGGAGAGAACCGGTGTAAGTTTCTGCTTCTCTCTAGCATGGCTTCTACATGGTTTTAAGGTTAGTTTTAGGGTTTCTTACCTGCAAGCTCCAATAAAGGCGACGTCTTTCAATTTGGGTTTCTGGTTTTGACAGGAAAATCAGTGTCTGAAACCTTGAGAAACCGAACGAATTGTTATGTATGGATATGATAAGTGCGTTGTCTGATGACTTGCTGTTGCGGATTCTATCGTTCCTTCCGACAAAAGATGTAGTTGCTATTACGGTTTTGTCTAAACCATGGCAGCCCCTTTGGCCAATGGTGCCGACACTTGATTATGATTCTTTGAGAGGGCGATACTGGTCGCGGAACGGAGTTTGTTTACATGTCTTTGGAATTGCACAAGGCTCCAATACTTGAAAGTCTGCGTGTTCAATTTGATGTGCGGTTTAATCCCGAAGATTTGGGAATAGGCCTTTTTACTCAAATACTTCTATTTCATCGGTACACCTAAAAAATAGAAACAATTAACAAAAGTCATGTTTACCCTTAAAAAAACTGGAAAAGACCAAATACCCCCAATGAAAAAGGGTGGGTAGAAAACATGTGTACGTATGTGGGCACCGTGTCCTGAGTGATTTTCGGAGGGGATAAAAAAAATATATAAAAAAAAACTGAAATTTATTTTTTTACAATTTTTACAGATGAAAAAAAGCGGAGTGAAAACATAAAAGTACGAAATCAAACGAAATGAATTGCGATGTTGAACCAAATCGACGAAGAACAACTGAAATCGAGATTGAAACGAAGAAAATGGAGGTTGCTTCGTCGAGCGTCCCGATCGATGTAAGAATCAAAAGAATCATATTCTTCTCCTGAAAAAATGTAAGAATTGTGGGTTTGAGTTTGAGTTTTAAATTGAATTTGTATAGAAATTAGATTTAGGTTTTAATTTAAAAAATTTAGGTTGCAGAACGATAGATTTGGGTTTTAGTTTGAAATTGTATAAAATTTTCGTTCAAAATTTTGAAGATTATAACTAAAAAATCTCATTGAAGTAAATTTCCGTGCAAAATTTTGATGTGACTTAATATAAGATTATAACTTAAAATTTGTAAAATGTCCGATACGAAGTAGCAAATAAGTAATCGTAGTGAAATGAGTTACGAATTCTGTTATATATTTGATGAATCCATTTGTTTTATTACAGATTGGTGATGTACCCAAAGATGAAATCTATTATGAATTCAATGATCTGAACAAGATTTCGGTGAAGGTGTAATCAAAATATTTTCACGCATAAGCAGTCGAATTTCTTGATTCCATTAGATGATACTTTGATGTCTATCAATTCGAAGGGTGGAAGCATTAGAAACCGAGGAAAATGAAGTAGAGATCGTGGAAAAAAAATCTTGAACTCGGTTTTTATTCATAAAAGTTGAATTCATATTGTGGTATTTCTATTTGTAAACATTTAAATTCAATTTGTTGTTTTTTTCTATTTGTAAACCTTAAATTTGGTTACTTTGTAAACCTTAAACTTGTATTCATAAAAGTTGAATTCATATTGTTTTTTCTATTTGAATCAATTTGATACTTTGTAAACTTTGAAGTCGTATTTAATGGAAAAAACATGTTGCAATAAGTACGTCATAATAGAATAATTGGTATTTTTCAATATTAAAAAGTAAGTCGTAATATTAAAAAATAAGTCATAATATTAAAAAATAAGTCGTAATTGATGAAAGAAAAGTCAAAGTAATCACCTTACAGGTGGATTCATGGTAAAAAAATCTATTGCGAAAACATTATAAATTATAACTTAAATACGATTTACATTAGTCGTATTTATATAAATACTCGTAAATTTTGATAAAGTTTTGGTCGATTAATGACGAAAACATACCAAATATGTGTTACAAAATGATTTAAAGGTACAAATTAAGAAAATAAAAATTTTGAAATTTTTTATCATGTAAGTTAGAAAAGACTCCTATATGTTTAAGAAAGGTTATGAAGTGATTTGGTCCAAAGTTGATGATTTTATATAAAAGTTTTGTAATTTTGATTTTAAACTCAATTTTTCCACTTAAGTGGACAATATTAAGTCAATATATATGAATTTTCAATAAAAACTCATTTCATTTAACGATTTATGGGACATTATCAATGATTTTCGAAAATCGTAATGCATTCGTATTTAAGTTACAAAATATTAATTTTGGTCTATAATAAGATAAAATCTTACTTTTTCAATATGTGTCCGATTTTGGTTTTTCAGAATAAATTTCTAATTGTGGGTCATGAGACAAAATGAATACTTTTTCAGATAATACTTTTTTATAAATAAACTAGTAAGAATATTTTTTTTATAAATAAACTTTTCAGATTTTGTTTTCAACATACATTTCAAAAGGTCGCAACGCAATCACGATTCAGTAGTTCACAAAAAGTTGTTACAGTTATCATATAAAATATACATACACTATTTTACATTTAATCTCCTAACTGTACCTTGGTTTCTTTTCCCGTTTTCTTCTTTTTTGTGTGTGACTTTCAATACTTGTATATTTAACTGATGAAATAAATATATATATATATATATATATATATATATATATATATATATTTCGGTTTACTTTTTATCATATTTTTTTTCGTCTTATACATTTCATTTCAATTATATTTGTCATGCAAAGCAATATAATTTTTTATAAACAACGTAACATATTTATTGATCAGATTATATATATACACAAATATTTTTTTGTTAAATATGCACAAATATTTAAACATACAAAAAAATAATTTCCAATATTTAAACACAATTAAGATAATGTGTTTTTATAAACACAACGATATCTTCGAAGACAACGTGATTGGCGAGTTCACTCGGAAGAACAAGTCTGACCGCGATCTTGGGTATCACCAAAAATTTCTTTTAATTTTTTATGAAAATAATAAAATTTGGAATGAACAAAATAATAAATTATGATAAAAAAAAAAGAAAGAAACCAACAGAATAATGGTAGAAACTTGAGCCACGGTGGTATTGGGAGGAGAGAGAATCACATTAAATCTATTTAATTTTTTATACGTTTTCTATTAATCAAATAGAAATAAGGGTATTTTGGAGATTTGGTATATAAGGATATTTTAGACTTTTTGCTTAAAAAGTGGTGTACTATTTGTAAAAAAATTTCAAGACATTTTCGGTGGTGTACCACAGAAATTAATGCGACGCAGGTGGTGTATTTGAGAAAAAATGCCTTGGGGATATGGGTTGGGATTGGGGTTGAGCGATGTGTGCGTGACACAGAAGTTGTTTTGACCGTATTGACCAAACAGAGAATATATGGTTTAATCCGGTTAAAGTAAACCAAGAACGAGACGAGGAATTGATTAATTATCGGTTTGGGACTAGGGGACTCCGCCATTTGCTTACACCTGGTTTCCTCATCCCTTCTCGCTACAAAGGGTGCAAACCCTATCCTTCTACCAAATCGCAAGACAAGATCACGCGAGATTGTCTACAGAGAGGGCATCGCGAACCTGTGTAACCTTCTTTCTCTTCCTCATGGTTTCTTCATCACCCATGTGGTCAGTTTTAGGGTTTCTTATGCTAGCTCCAACAAAGGTCTCATCTTTGTATTTGGGTTTCTTGTTTTTACAGCTAAATCGGCGGCCGAAAACCCGAGGAACAGGACGGATTGTTATAATATGGATAGGATCAGTGTGTTGCCTGATGAATTGCTGTTGCGGATTCTTTCGCTGGTTCCGATGAAAGATGTCGTTAGAACTATGATTTTGTCTAAACGATGGCAGTCTCTGTGGACGATGGTGCCGAAACTTGAGTATAATTGTGTGGGCCACAAGACTGAACACGAAATTTTCACGGAGTTTGTTTACCGGTCTTTGCTATTGAATAGGGCTCCAATCCTTGAAAGTCTGTATCTTTGCTTTCATTCGAGCTTTACTCGTCAAGTAGATTTGAGAATATGAATATCTTACCTTAGCTATAGAGGTAACTTGTCTTCTGTTTATAAATGGAGATTTGAGATTCAAAGCAAATTAGAACTTGTTCTGGGATGATTTCTTGTTACGGTGTTCATCTTCTCAATCTTCCATTATAAGCAGATTGAGATGTGTCCTGCCGGCGTTGTCTTCCATAAGCTTGTTCATCTCGAGCTATACACACGTGAGAAAGACTGGTGTGATGTACTTGTATATATGCTCGAAGGTTCTCCAAACCTGCGAGTTCTGGAACTCAACAGTGTATGATGTTTATCTGTCAATCAGTTTCTTGTTTGAGGATTACCTGATACAACTGTATTTTACGTTACCTATCATCATCTTGATCGCAGGACGAGCCAAAGGGCAGGTTGCGGGAATGTTTTTATGCAGAGGTTCATTATCCAGAGGATTGGTGGGAGCAACTACCTGATTATCTCCCTCGATGTTTATTGTCGAACCTTGAAACTTTTCAGTGGAAACATTATAGAGGATGGGAGACAGAGACAAAACTGGCGGCGTACATCCTGGCAAATGCTATATGTCTGAAGATGGCCTCTATTTGCCCGGCGGAAAACAATTTAGAGGGGAAACATCGGATTCTGAAGGAATTGGCTTCCATGGCCAGGGGTTCATCTTCGTGTCAACTTATTTTCAACGACTGATATTGTACGTACTTTTTTTAGGGGAGATTCATGCCTTAAATATTACAATTCATACAGCTTGATGAATCTCTGATTGTTTCTAATAATGAAACAGGAAGCGCGAGAGCTGCTTTCTTCGCTAAGTTCTTGTTGCTTGCTTGCTTTGACAATGGTGTGTATATATATATATATCATGTTTGATGAAATCGGAAAACACATTGTGGTGTTGTCACCTCCTTCCATGGTGTGTTTTCTTCGCAAAACTCCACGTTAAATTTCTACAAGAATCATATAAGAAGTCGGTTTGTTAATATGTTAATGGTTTTGTACCGAGAGAGATATTGGTGTTGAATGGAATGTGGTTTTCGGAGTTTTTGGATTTTAAAAACTGAAAAAACCGACATTCAAGTTTTTTTAAAATTTGGTTTTTCTAAGGGATAATCCCATATTCCCTCACAAATTTTCGAAAAAGTTCCAATTTCCTATACCAATTTTTAATTTGACAAAAAACTACACCGGATTTCAAATATTTCTAAATTCCTACACAAAATCTTAAAATGTGTTGCAATTTCCTCCATATCCGTAAACGACGTTATGTTCCGTCAATTTTAATACTGACGTGGCATGCCACGTCATACAAATTTTGCCAAATCAGAACATTTCGCCACATCATCCAGCCACGTCACAAAATAAATAAAAAATAAAATACATCCGTAAACGACGTTATGTTCCGTCAATTTTAATACTGACGTGGCATGCCACGTCATACAAATTTTGCCAAATCAGAACATTTCGCCACATCATCCAGCCACGTCACAAAATAAATAAAAAATAAAATACAAATAAAAAATTTCTAGAATTTTTTTAAAAACTAATAAAATAAAATAAAAATACAGAATTTCAAATTTTATTTTTTAAAAATAAAATAGAAAATTACATATACATATATATACACTTTTATATCTATACACAATTATATACATATACATATACACACATATACATCTACATACATAATTATATACATATATATATATACACACTTATACATTTACATATATACACATTTTTACATATATACACAATTTTTTAAAAAAACTTTTAAAAAATTACAGAATTTTAAAATTTATTTTTTAAAAATAAAATAAAAAATTACATATACATATATACAC
>NW_010966021.1:1057602-1060244 GCF_000463585.1 Tarenaya hassleriana | reverse complement strand
TATATATATATATTTATACATATATACATACATATTCACATATATATATACATATTCAATATATATATATATGGATATATATGTATATATATGAATATGTATATATATATGTGAAGATGTATGTATATATATATATATATTATTAGTGTATATATGTATATGTAATTTTTTATTTTATTTTTAAAAAATAAATTTTAAAATTCTGTAATTTTTTAAAAGTTTTTTTAAAAAATTGTGTATATATGTAAAAGTGTGTATATATGTAAATGTATAAGTGTGTCTATATATATATATATATGTATATAATTATGTATGTAGATGTATATTTGTATATATGTATATGTATATAATTGTGTATAGATATAAAAGTGTATATATATGTATATGTAATTTTCTATTTTATTTTTAAAAAAAAAATTTGAAATTCTGTATTTTTATTTTATTTTATTAGTTTTTAAAAAAATTCTAGAAATTTTTTATTTTTATTTTTATTTTTATTTATTTTCTGACGTGGCTGGATGATGTGGCGAAATGTGCTGATTTGGCGAAATCTGTATGACGTGGCATGCCACATCAGCATTAAAATTGACGGAACTTAACGTCGTTTACGGATATGGGGGAAATTGTAACACATTTTAAGATTTTGTGTGGGAATTTGGAAATATTTGAAATCCGGTGTAGTTTTTTGTCAAATTAAAAATTGGTGTAGAAAATTGGAACTTTTTCGAAAATTTGTGGGGGAATATGGGATTATCCCTTTTTCTAAAAACCCGCAAATCTATTTTACGGAAAAGATCAACTAAAAACCAAAAGTTACTTACGTTTATGCTAGAAGGTTCTCCAAATCAACTAAAAACCAAAAGCTACTTACGTTTATACTAGATGGTTCTCCAAACCTGCGAGTTCTGGAACTCAAAAATATATGTTGATCTCTCACTTAGTGTCTTGTTTGATTATGCAATGCAACTGTATTTTTATGGAGAATTGTCGTCTTGATCGCAGAACTGGTCAGGCTCCGATCCAAGAGCTTGGTGGAAACAACCAAATCATGTGGCTCGATGTCTATTGTCGAGCCTTGAAACTTTTCGGTATTACACAAGATCGCTGCCGCATAAAGAAGTGGCGGCTTACATCCCGGCGAACGCAACATGTTTGAAGATGGCATCTGTTCACCATATGATTTACTTGAATTTGAAGGAGCGACTACTGATTCGAAAGGCATTGGCTTCCATGGCCAGAGGTTCATCTACATGTCAGCTTGCTTTCTACGATTGATGTGATACATAAACATACTTTTTTCCCAGAAAAATAGTTAACGTTTATCATATAATATATATATATATGTTCATTTAATTTCTACCAATATATATTTGTTCAGAAAAATAGTTAACGCTTAAATTTCAAGAAGCTACAATTAATTTCCAATTTTTATTCATTTAATAAAAGAATATCAATTACGACTTCAATATTTAGTTTTTGTTTTTGTTTTAATAGTACGATTTATTTGTTACTTCTTTGAAACTTAATTGCGATTCCAAGTGATAATTGTTTTTCGTGTGTTGAAGACTTAACTATGATTTATTATATAAATTAAAACCGTAAACAAAATTCAGAGTTTACAAATACAAAGTATTCATAAAGTGAGTTCAATGTAAGATAATTCAAAAGTCATCTATTGAATCGGGTGTTGACACAATTTTAAGCGAATCTCCGCATCATTTATCTCATATCTTTCAAGAGAATGACTTCTATGGGTCCACCGTCGCAATTTTACCATACTCTATAGCCCCAAATTTCTCAAACTCACAAATCTCGAGCTCACGAATACGCCGGTCGACCGCAATCTCGACCCATATTCTCAAATATTCTTGTACATGAACAGAGTTATGAGCTATGCGAAAACAAAGACTTTGGAGAACTGGAGACTTTGGAGAACTTGTAAACAAACTCCGTGAACGCTCTGTGTTCTCTCATAGAATCATAATCAAGTCTCGGCACCATCGTCCAGAGAGACCGCCATCATCTAGAGAGAACCATATATAGTACCGGCTACATCTTTTGCCGAAGCAAAGAAAGAATCTGCAACATCAAGTCATCAGGCAACCTCACTGATCCTATCCATATTATAACATGTTGTTTATTTTAGAGTAAATTGATGGATTTAATAAATCTCTCATGTGATTCATATTCATATGTATTACGGATATGGTGGAAGAGTTATATATTCGTAAATGATATAGTATGAATTGGTAAAGTATTTACATGTATTTTGTAAAGTATATACTTGTGTTTAGTAGTGAAATTTAAGTGCAGAAATTCTGCACGGGCATGTAACACGGGCGTGTTAATTCTGCACGGGCAGTGTAACACGGGCGTGTTAATTACAAACACGGCCGTATTAGGTTCAACACGGGCCGTGTTAATTCTATGAGAAAATGTTGTTTTTCTCAGACATTTGACACGGACCGTGTTAAGGTGCAACACGGACCGTGTTAGGTGCAACACTGCCGGGGAATTTTGCACAGACAATTGACACGGACCGTGTCAGATTCGACACGGCCGTGTTAAATGTCTGTAATATGAACAAATGCGGCCTTTCGCATGAAAACTACTAAATGGATACAACTTTTGATCATGTCTCT
>NW_010966021.1:1055345-1057513 GCF_000463585.1 Tarenaya hassleriana | reverse complement strand
TTTATTTCGATTTCATTGTTTTATTGTTCTTTCCCGCTGTATTCATAGTCTTTCTAACAATCTAAAATGTTATCCCTTATTTCGGATACACGGGGAAGGGGAAATCGATTGACGGGTATGGGTTCTTCGGTGAGAGATCTAACTCTTGATTTTCACAAACTCGAAAAATTCGAGGGCGTGGCTTTTCGGCGGTGGCAAAAGAAGATGAAATTTCTTCTTACTACGTTGCACGTGGCGTATGTAATCAGCACTCCACGACCGGAGGAGAATGAAGAGGAGACGCTCGCTCAAGCACGCACGAGGAACAAGTGGGACAACGACAATTATGTGTGCTGCGGACACATATTGAACGGTATGTCCAATGCCCTTTTTGATGTGTATCAAAATATAGAGACTGCAAAAGAATTGTGGTCCAAATTGGAAGAGAAATACATGTCGGAAGATGCCTCGAGTAAGAGGTTTCTTGTAAGCGAGTTTAACGCTTACAAGATGGTGGACGCAAGACCGGTTATGGAGCAATTTCATGAGCTCCAGAGGATCTTGGGTAGTTTCACTCAACATGAATTGAAAATGGATGAAACCATTATGGTTTCTTCTATTGTTGACAAGTTACCACCGTCTTGGAAGGACGTTAAGCGTTCCTTGAAGCATAGGAAGGAAGATATGACCCTTGAGCAATTGGGATCACATCTTCGGATTGAGGAGAACTTTCGAATGCATGACAAGAAAGACACACATGTTTCTTCGTCTACTACGGTTCATGTGGTGGAGGAAGAGAAGAAACGGGGCCAAAAGAGGCCAAACAAATCCCCGAAAGGCCACTCAAACAAAAGGCCTAAGCCGAGTGGGAGTTGTTGGTTCTGCAACAAGCCCGGACACTTTAAAAAGGATTGCTATTCCTACAAGAATAGAAAGAAGGGTCAAGGCCAAGGCAAACACGACCAAGGCCAACCCAACCAAGGTACAATCGCTCTTGTTGACACAAACTCAGTTATAAGTTTTGTGGCTATGATTTATGAGTTGAATCATGTACAGGAGAGTGATAACTCTTGGTGGATTGATTCGGGCGCTACGAGACACATATGTAAAGACCGCAACCTATTCAAGACGTTTGAGGACGTCAAGGATGGAAGCGTGCTTTACATGGGCAATGAATCTACGGTTGACGTCTTGGAAAAGGGACAAGTAGATTTGTTGTTTACATCCGGGAAAACTCTTACTCTTCGAGATGTGCTTTATGCACCGGATGTTAGGAAGAATCTTGTATCGGGTAGCGTATTGAATCGATTCGGGTTCAAAATGGTGTTTGAGGCTGATAAGTTTGTGTTGTCCAAAGGGGGGATTTTTGTTGGACAATGCTATCTATGTAATTCGATGTTCAAACTCAATATTAATAAACCGAGTACTTCTTTGTATGTTCTCTCTTCCAATGTTTCAGATTTATGGCATGCTAGATTAGGTCACGTTCATTTTAAACGGATGCATGTAATGTCTAAGTTAGATCTTATTCCACCTTGTGAATTGGAGAATGATCATCGTTGCGTTACTTGCATGAAAACAAAAATCACGAGGCTGTCATTTCCTAACGTAGAAAGAAGTTCGGACACTCTAGAACTTGTACATAGTGACTTGTGCGATTTTCATAGTACACCGTCTCTAGGAAATAAAAAGTACGTAGTTACGTTTATTGAGGATTCGACTAGGTTATGCTACGTTTACTTGTTGCATTCTAAAGACGAAGCTTTGGATAAGTTTAGGGTGTATAAGTCCGAGGTTGAAACACAACTCGGGGTTAAGCTCAAGAAGCTTAGAACCGATAGGGGAGGAGAATATTATGATCCGACACTCTTTGAATCCGTAGGCGTGATTCATGAGACGACCGCTCCGTATACACCACAACAAAACGGTGTAGCGGAAAGAAAGAATAGGGTGTTGAAAGAAATGGTAAACTCCATGCTTTCTTTCTCGGGATTAAGCGAGGGTTTTTGGGGAGAAGACAAGTTAATGGCTTGCTATATTCTTAATCGAGTTCCCTCGAAAAAGAATAAAATAACCACATATGAGCTATGATATAAGCGAAAACCAAATCTGAATTATTTTCAGATTTGGGGTTGTCGGGCAATGGTTAAAGTCTCGGAACCCAAACGAAAAACTTTGGGTGAACGAGG
>NW_010966021.1:1054502-1055086 GCF_000463585.1 Tarenaya hassleriana | reverse complement strand
ATCTTCTTTTTGAAGATCCACTTGCAACCAATCGGTTTACAACCTGGAGGAGGATCTACTAAGACCCAAGTGTTGTTGCTCATGATGGAGTCCATCTCATCATTTATCGCTTCTTTCCAGAATGCGACATCCTGCGATCTCATCGCTTCATCAAAAGTCCTAGGGTCTCCCTCGATATTGTAAACATAAGCGAGTTGAGTCACGATCGACTCATTAGTACCTTCTACTAGGTACATATGAAAGTCCGGACCAAAGGTTTTACTTTTCCTTATACGCTTACCTCTACGAGGTTCACCTTGTCCGTCATCATGATCGACTACTCGATCACTTGAGCTTGGTATAGCTCGAGGTTGTCTTTCAACCGAAGAAAAACGATTCTCGTCAAACAATGCATCTCTCGACTCTATGCATCTACAATTACATAGTAAAGGATTTAACTCGTTGAACTCAAGATCTAGCGTTGTACTAGACGTTGAGTTGAGATTCCTTTACTTGCAATTCATAAAACCGGCTCAAGTCCCATCCCTTGTGACATTTTGTGGACCACGTCCCTTGGCAAGCTTTTTGTGAAAGCATCCGCCCAA